>NC_079913.1:1002443-1302443 GCF_024868665.1 Triplophysa rosa | reverse complement strand
TCCTATCCTCCTGTCTATACTCTGTCTGTAACTGTGAAACACACAGAAATTAGGCGAATGGACTCATTTTGGGGTATTTTACCTATAATTCACAGACTCACTCATCCATCAGTAACTCCAGTGGCGCAAAAAGGGGTATGCAGTATATGCGGTGCATAGGGGCGCCACACAAGGGGGGGCACCATTGTGCCAAAATATTATTTAAAGTTTTTTTTAATAAAACGTTATAAATAATAAAAAATGTAACGAAAAAGTCATTATCTAAAACATTTTAGTTTCACTTTGTCTAGCATTTTAAACGAGTTCAATAAATATATATTTTATTTAATCAAGTTATTATGTCAACCAATCACTCTTTGACAGTCAAATGACCAAATGGATCCAGCAAAGAAACTTTCCAAAGCGCAGAACAGAACATGAAAATGAAAAACAAGTAAATTGACAAGTAAAAACAATGTCCAAGTGGATAAATATCGATTATCATTTCATCTCTGTAAATCTTTAAGTTATTTAACGTTGTCTGAGAGGTAGTTCATATCATAATACAATATCAGTTCACCTATAGGCCTACATCTTTGTCGCTTATAAAATAAATCTATGTTTGTGAAGGAGCTTTATAATCACATTCGGGAGAGTCTGAGACGGCTGTTAAAGCTGTTAAGTCTCCCACTATCACCATGTAAGCTAGTTGTCCGGTTCTTCATTAAACGTCGTACGCTTTTTATTTGTTGTGTGTTTTCTATATTGGGGTAGCCGATGGGTGGGCGCCAATACTGATCTCGCAAACCCCTCAGAAATGTGCAGTTGCGCCCCTGAGTAACTCTTCATGCTGGTGTAAGAGAGGAAAAAATGTAAGCGGTGTGATTTACAGGAAACTCTGAGCACAAGCTCTGGCATTCGGTAAACACCACGGGCACATGATAGAAGTTTTTATGACATACTCGCATGCACCATGAAATTCTTCCGACCTACAAATGAGTTACTGAATCTAAATTTGAATCAGTGTTTCCACTAATATAGTCGAAGTCTCTGTTGTGTATCACCATGTGGCATTCATTCAAAATAAACAGTATTGTATGTTACACAAACTGTATGTTTTTCGTGGTTTCTGCCTTCAATATTGCATCTTTTTTCACTATAGCAGTTTTTTGTTTTATTTACAGCAAAAGACTTCATCAGTTGTTTGATGGAAAAGGACCCCGCAAAGCGATACACATGTGAACAGGCCCTTCGGCATCCCTGGTGAGTTACATGCTGTCCTGATCATCCACATCAAGTGCTTCTAGAGATTTGACCAAGGGGTTAATTCTGGTAAAATCATTGTGAAGCTCGAGTACAGCCAGAGGTGTAAAGAGTACCTAAAAACCATACTTAAGTAAAAGTACAGATACCTTGCAGCGAAAATTACTCCATTACAAGTTACAAGTCACCAATTCCAAAACGACTTCAAGTTAAAGACTTAGAGTATCTGAGTATCTTAACAGTACTTGAGTATTTTACTCGTACTGAATGTAGGCTCAAAGCAGCACTAGTCCTCAACACTTAAGAGACACGTCAGTGAAAAACAAGAAACAGCTGATTCGTGAGGAGAGCAATCGCATTTATTTTCCTAAATCATAATAAGACTGAACACCTCAAAATTTAAACAAATCATGGCCGACACTTAATAACATAACTTACGTCTATTACAAACACCCAAGTCTCATTAAAGCTCAAGTGCTCATAAGTAAACCAAACTCCTTCAAAAAGGTCTCTTCAATATAACGGATAAATAAAATAATGTTAAAATTAAAAGTCAAAGCCTTTTTGCACTGGACATGCTGGTTTTGGCCTCATCGCCGGGTGCAGTCATGTCCTCATTTCACATATAAACAGCCAGCGATTGACAACTACCTGATAATGTACTCATAAAGAAGCCATGTTGACCAGTTTTGGTAAGTTAGGGCAAAATCCACAAGATATAGTACCTTCAATGCCCTGTAAATGGCAATATTAATTCTTCTATAGCAAAAATAAACTCCTTCAAAATAAGATGGTGCCATGCAAAATGTAATGTGTAATTGCATTAGTCATTACAAATGTATTGGAGTAAAGAGTACATATACTTGTTCAAAAATGTAGTCAAGTAGAGAGTAAAAGTTGCTAATATCTTTAATTCTCAGTACAACTACAAAGTAGCCAAAAAGATACTTAAGTGCAGTAACTAATTACATTTACTCCAATACTTTACACCACTGAGTACAGCAAAAATAATTAGTGATTTACTTCGATATTGTCAGTGTCATTTATTCCTCAAAAACTCTTGAGCTGTGGTGAAACAATTAAAGCGTAACCTCGTGAGCAGCGTTTAGAGGCCGAGTTTATTTCATGTTATTAGTGTGACATTTGAATCGCATTGGAACGAGACGCTATCTGTGTCAGTCGGGGATTGCGTGTACGTTATGAGTATCAGGTTGAATCCGCTCTCTCCATTATTACGCTTGGAGATCTCTCTCAGGAATAACAGAAAAGCTACTGAATAAACGCTTGCCAATTAAGACGCTGCGCTTAATCTCGCATTACGCATTCCAAGGCGCTAATCAGCAATTAGCACATGCTCTGCAGACACCGCTAACAAGCCTTCACCACACAAGAGAGAAGAAAATTGGAGAACAGGAGAGAAGGACTGAAAACCGTAGAGAGCTGACGTACTTCGCAGTAATTCGAAGTGCGAGAAGATGTCAGTAGGTGAAAAGAGTCGCTAGTTTTGAATTTTAACTAACACTTGATTTGTTTTCTTCAGGATCGCAGAGGACACGGCGCTCTGCAAGAACATCCACGAGTCCGTCAGCCGACAAATGCGCAAAAACTTTGCTAAAAGCAAATGGAGGGTGAGTTCACTGTATACTTCACGAGTATACTTCAAGTTCATTTTAGTAAGCACAGCCTATTTAAGTTAGGTTTAGGTATGTTTTAAGTGTACTTTATGTAGTAATGTCCTTGTACAGTAGTATACTTCTAAATGTACTATTTTAATGATACTTGGTATTTAATCAAAATACTTTAAGTGTAACAGTGGTTGAGTACACAACTTGTTTACTTGTTAACAGGTACGTTTTTTTTTGTTTGAACTGCAACTATACTACAAATGAATTTATAGGAATACTGTGTACTAATTCTGTTTTTTGAAAATACACATTGAAGTACACTCTTATTACTAGTTGTTAATATTGCAAGTAGTTTTCTTAAAGTGAACTTAACATCATACTAAGTTTACCATTTATATATTATTTATACTATACTGTTACTATATAAACTTAAACATGTACATTTATAAGACAATATGCAAACTATGAAAAAAGTATTCAAAAGGCTACTCAAACAAAAGTAAACAAAACTACAAGTATACTTAGAATACTACATTATTTATTATATCGATCAAAAAACTAAGTACAAGATTTAACAAAATTTGTAATGCAAAATTAATAAATGACAATTGTATAGACCAAATATAATAGTATACTTCAGTCAGTGTAATTTTATTTTTTGTAATTTCTTATTTTTTTGTTTAAAAGAAGGATACTAATAGCACATTCAATTCTTTTTTGTAAGGGAGGGCATAAGAATTCCATCTTTCCATTTAACTCTTCTTTCATTATTGACTTCTGGTCTATCTATGTACCAGCAAGCATTCAATGCCACGGCCGTGGTTCGGCACATGAGAAGACTGCAGTTGGGCAGCAGTATGGGCAGCAGCATGGATGCCACGCATTCAAGCAATACCAACCAGAACCGAGTGAACGCAAACCAGACCGCGACCGCACCGCCGAACCAAACACCAAATTCAACACAGAATGTGACTGCGTCTCTCAGCCAAAACCACAAAGCTGCTCAGAACCAGAATACAGTGCTTATTAATGACATGGCGACAGGCACTGCCTCTGTACCACGCAAAGACTGTAAGTTCTGTGCTGATGAATTTTCATATAGCTTAAAATACTACATTAAAGGCGGGGTAACCGATTTCCGAATTACGCTTTAGACAACTGAGTCGGGCCGAGTACCAAAACAACCTTGTAGCCAATCAGCAGTAAGGTGCACAGCACACAGGACGGACATTAGCCGAGCCGAGTGCTGACGAAAGCAAAAGATGGGGTAGGGGTGTGTCTGTTTTGGTGATTTGAACATCAACAACGGCTAAGAGAAATCGGACACCCCGCCTTTAACCAAACTATTGAATAAATACGTAAAAATGCATTTGTTTTTATAGGTGCGGCTCCTCCTCACACTTCCTGTTCTCTGGCATCAGCCGCCTCCTCCACCGGCTCAGGGGCGGAGCCCTGCAGGCCACACCCTCCTTCGGTCACGTCTGTTAGCACAGTTGTAACTGGGACCAAGTGACGCCAGGTTCTGCAGGGAGAGAGTTGGGAGGCCACCGCCCTGTAAGCCCCACCTCTCAGCCCGCTCCCCGCCCTGCCATCAAGGGATGGCAGAGGACTGATCCATCGCCATAGCAACCACCGAGAGGCTGAAAAAAAACGTGCGCCTAATGCGCCGCGGTTTGACCTGCCATTTAACCTCCAGGTAACTAGAGGGCGCAATGCATGCAGCGGCAGGAGAAGGGGATTTCCAGCAGGAAAGCTTTCATTTCGAGAAGGCTGGGCAGAGCTGTAACGTCTTTGCTATGAATGTGCTACGAACTTCGCCAGCCATGTTACCTTTTGGAAAAACGAACGAGTCAAAGAGCGCAGCGGTTTAGGTGCGAAAGTGTGCATGATTGTGTCCGCCTTCAAAAGAGGGCGGAGCCAACGTCAAAGCGTTCTTCTTACTACAGTTTGACTCTTCTAGCTCTTCCCTCTTTCTTCCCTCTTTTTCCGTTTGCTCACAAATTTATTGTATTGTTAGCTACCACTTCTGATCTGTTGGGGCCTTCCACGGATTTGTCATGCTGACCTGCAGAAGTGCTTTTAAAATCACATTAGACTGTTTTCGCGACATTTTCGAGTCGAGACTTTAATTATCTGTTTGCACATAGGCTGTACACGAGAACATAGAGTTAGCTGAATTAACGTTACTGTATTACGATGAACGGGAGATTAGCGATTCGATTGGGTTTTTAACATCAAGATAGAGGTTAAAACAAGCTATACGTTTCATTTTGAGCTTTTTTTTGCAAACGCAGGGACAGGGCGAAGATTAAGGAGTCTTGACGAAATGTATTCGTGAGCTCCACACACAGACGTAACGTTAGTTGATGGTAGATTACTGAATATAGTACAACTGTTAATACTTAAAACACACATACTGTACACACAAATCTCCCGAAAAGCCATGGCAGCGTCTTTCTACGCCCAGTGTACGAGTTCTCAGGGAATTCCGCAGCTTCACTGGGCGTCATGATGGTGATGTCTATAGTAATGCCTGTATGGTACAAGATCGACTCATCCAGTCGGATTTATGTGAAGAATGTGGATTAGTGCGATGGACAGCTGTTTTCGTCGCAGCGTTCTCGTGAAGATTGTACCACAAAGCGCTAAAACGTTTTGCTGCTTTCACGTCATTTTGGGATTATGTAATGACCTTGTGGGTTCGAAACAAACAAATTCGGCGCTATTGAAACATTGAGGTTCGTTCAATAACATCAATGGACTTTTGAGCGTGAGATTGTTCGGAAACTAAAACATTACACAAACGTTACATGGTTTAAAGTCCCCGTGAACCGGAAGTTGCGATCGATTTTACTTCCGTATTCCGACACATTTCTGAGTGAAAAGGAAATTCAAAAACAATTAGTGGGCGTGGCTTGCGTTTTTCGCTGCGAATTGATTGGATATGTAAAAACAGCTGTTGCATTGATTTTGAAATGGAACTGGCAGCAGACTGAAAGTTGAAGGGGAGGAGTTAACGGATGCTCCGCCCAAGCCGTCTAGATGAATTTCACTGGGACTTTAAGGTAGCTGATGTATGTAGCTGATGTCATTATAAAAACGATGGTGCGCTGTCCTTCACAATTTTGCTAAAGCTGTGAAGCATTTTCAGTTTAAAGTCTAAAACGACATGAAAGCAACAAAATAACGTTTATTGACGGTAAACATATTTCCGTCAGCCATAAGTGGCTGATTGTTAAGCATTGGTTTAAGGGCTATGTGTAGATTTATTCACTTCCTTAGTGACGGCTAACTGGTCTTCTGTCCCCGGATGGCTCTCTTATATCATGTCCCGCAAGCTTTTGAAAGTGACTGATGTCTTCTTTGCCCTTTACGGTTTGTTAATATCACAGGAGAACTTGTCTGTGGACACAGGGATTTAAGAGTATGTGACATTTTCCAAAGTGCCATCTTATAACTTCATGCATTTTTCTTCACTTTCTTCTTGAATGTTTGTTTCAGTATAGATTAAAATATGACGCCTCGGTGTGAAGAGGTTAATGCTAAGGGATTTATTTTCGGGTGCGTTTTGTCTTCGTCTGTAAATATGAGAGGAGTTCGTATTCTCAGAATAGAGAAACTTTGCCATGCATTTTAGATAATACAAGGGTAAGATTTATGTTTGTATGCTACAGAATAGGTTTAGTGTTAATGGATCATTCGGCACATTTCTTTTTCTACTTTCTGAGTCACTTGCAGTGTAAGCATGAAATGTTATGGATGTTTCAGGTTTGTTATCTTAAGTTTTATCAACGTTATCAAAAAAGTTTTGTTTATAGAAACAGCTTGATCATTTTCGTGCACTTACCATTGAAGTCTATTGGGTAAGAAATTTTAGCACATAATAAGTTTGTATTTTTTAAGCACTTAAATCTATTATAATACACAAAAATGTTTGTTCTTCAAGCTGTAAAGTGGGTCTACATAATTCCTGAGTGTGAAATTTTGTACAGATGATAGTAAACAACTTTATCACACTAGATTTATGTTAAGACGTTTAATATTTTAGTTTTGTGGCTTTGAAACTATCAGGGCTTAAAGTTTTTCCGGCACCGTGAAACTGCGGAAAAAATATTTACTTTAAAAAAAGATTACATTTAAAAAGCTTATTGATATCGGTTCGAGTTCATAAGTTCGCCTACCAATGGTATGAGAGGAACACTTTCAACCAAACAAACATTACTAGCCAATCAGATTTAAAATGGGGCGGGTCTTGTTTGCCGGTGTGGAGACGTCACGTTGGAGAGTACGTTAGCGAGCGAACAGTCGGCACAACTCGGCAGGATGGAGAGTTGAGTTTATAAAGCCTGAAGCGGTGGTCAGCTTTTAAGTCCATCATGACAGATATGACATACACAAATTGGAGACTGTGACATAAAGATCGATAACTTTGTGTTGTTTCGGCAAATCATCTAATCAGACCTCAGCTTCCACTTCTGCGCGTCACACACGCGCGCTAACTGCAATTGAGATATCGAGGATCGATTTCTAAAGCGTCTAAATCATTTTCAAACTTTCACAGCTTATTGCACCTATCTTAGAGTTCAGTCATAAACATGGTCATAACATTTGGTATGTTAAGCTATGTTTTTACATACCATAATTGCATAAAACTATGGGTTTGTGGGTTATAATTATGGCCCCACTTCTTTCGAGTCATTCTGTGGTCCATACACACATGGCATACCATCAAAGTTTAAGAAACGTCTGTCTGAGACGCTCAAAAACGGCATGTTACTAGTTAGTTTCAAGGGAAATAATGTTCAAATAATGTTATTTTTTTGCTTGACAAATAACCCTGCGTATGTGTCTACCCTCGCAAAAAAAAAGAAAGTTCAGGCTCAGGATTTTTTTTGCTTTAACCCCTGAACTATACTTGTTCCATCTCTTGTCCCATTGACTTCCAGTGTAAGTGCATCAACAAACTAGGACACAAATTGAAACAATGGTTTTCAAGAATCAATAGCATGTCACCGATGATTTCAATAAGGCTTAAGTCATAATAAACCTGGAATGTTACTTTAGGTCACCTTAGGTTCAGTGTTTGTGATTGTCCTTTTGCCTGTGTTGTGTAAACAAAAGTATAAAACCAAAAGGTGTGGGTGGTGTTATGAAGTGACACAGTGGGTTACTGCCATGCCAAGACAAACACAAACATCTTTAAATTAATAATTAAAATGAACTATATGTTTAAATCGCTTTTAACTATTTTATTATTTTACCGTTTAACTTACATTCTACCAGACTAGACACATGCGCACATGTGCCATGACACACACGCACACACTATACTGACTATTCAACGAGTGCAATGAAGGACAAACAGAATGTTTAAAAATGTAGATCTGTGTTAGATTTGTGTTTTGTTTACTTATAGTATCATCATTGTTGGTCTGTGTCCAGAGCAGTCTCTCCGTTTGTCCAAAAGCTTTGTAAATAGACCGTGATTGTGATGTGTCTTCCATGTTGTTTCCGAAGAGATGATGTGCGTGTGTGTGTGTGTGTGTGTTTTCTCCTAAATGTTTGTTTTTTATCATTCCTCTCTCATGTTGTTCTCCAAGCACTGCCTTTCTCTGGAACTCCACCGCAGACTTTGAATCTGTATATTCGGCTCTCGCTCTGTGTTGTATACTGTACGTGCTGAGAAAAAACTAATCACATTTCTATTGTGCAAACTGAATATTCAACTGCGATCGGTTGTGATGCACCTTTCCGGAACTTGTTTTTGTTTTTTTACAAACTCAGGCGTCACTTTTGCCTCTTATGATGAAAAAGCTGTGACTGACAGGTGTCTGTGCTACCCAGTAACTGTGCAGTTCTTCAGACTCGTCCCCTGAATGTTGACTTATTACTGCGCGACCTCGCTGAAGATCTTAAATCATCTGCAACTGCATCGAATGATTTTATAAAGAATTGCCAGCATGTTAAATGCGCTTATCGGTTCAACGACTTGTTCTCACTATGTAACTATGTGTTTTAAGAAACATGTCTATATCTATCTATATACAGTATATATATATATATATATATATACACATTTTAAAAAATGCAACTATGACAGTGCAGGATGTTATCTCTGCGTCTCTCACGACCCTGTCCGATATAAAAGTTGCCCAGTGAAATGTGAATTATATCCTCTTATGCATGTGACAACTATGATCCATGTTTTGGGAGTGGCGTACGAATACTAACGTTACTGTGATGTGAATCTTCTGTTGATACGGGGCTTGTATATACAATGCCTTTGACAATCATCTGCACATATCAGAATTTATATTTCATGCTGTAAAGCAATTGGGGAAAGAATGATTGTGTTTTTCCTTTCCTTTTCGTTTTCCTTAAATAAATCCTGAATGATCATCATTTGTCTTTCTGTTATTAGTTTTTCGATGCAATCTAGATGGCGTATTTGATCCAGCGTCTTTAGTTCAGTCGAGCTTCGTTTACCGTGAAAGTGTCTGTTATTGGTTTTGGGGTGGTGGGTTCAGAATAGTTTAGTCTGTTGATCTCCACAGGTGATCGGTGATGTTCACCTCATGTTCCCTCATTAGTGTGCAGTAAGGTGGGATGTTGTCGGCCTCCCACCAGCTCGGCGCTTCAGGCTATACCGCCTGTTACTGAATCCAAAACAGCGGCCGAGGAATGAGACCATGTGAATATCATCCCGCTCTGCATGACCGCTTACAACCCCAGACATCTGCATGTGTCTGGCCGACATGGTACACTTCAGTGAGGCTACATTAAAAAAACAAAACAGTACGAAAACTATGATTTTTTAAAATACTGATAAAAGTAGTTATTTAAACTATCTGTTACTTTAAGTTGCATTTTGTGTTTCTATAAGGTTTAGTTTACAGTACTGTATGTGCACTTAACACAAGAGACATTTTTTTTCTAAATGAATGTTTTTTACATTTAAATAAGTAGACAAAAATGTAACAAAACAATCTTCATATAATGCTAATAGTTTATGCTCTGCACTCATCCATCACAGTAAAGTACTATTTGTGTTTTGGTTCAATGGGATCGATTCAGATTCTTGTTCTGTGCCAAACGTATTTCTGCAGGCCTGGCAGTACACATTTTCATTTAACACACAAACATCTTAAATTAGACTCTGAGATTTCCCGGGAGGAAAGCACATATTGTTTTTCTTCTTGCGCTGCCGAGGGACCTGCAGTATTTCCCCATCGTTATCCTCTTTAAATGAATGACTTGTAAACGCTTTATCAAACCTACAAGTGGGAAATTGTGAGTCATGCACATGTAAGAGTTTGCTAAAGGGATAAATAAATAGTGTTGTGTTGAAGGGACACTGAGGGTTTCTAGAGGATGCTTGGGTTATGAAAAAGTAACTTTCTCCAAAAAGTGGCGCAGATAAAAGAAAAAAAGAGGAAGAGTTTGTATTGGGACATTTGTCAGCAATGAGGTTGGATTATAGTCTGCATGTTTAGAAGGTGACTTCAGTTAGGGGTACAAACTGTGACCGACTTTCACGAAGTAGATTTTATTTTAGGAGATGAAAAAAGTACAAATCCTATAGAAGGCATGTGGCTCATTGTTTCTGGTTGAGCACAAATATTTTTTTGCCTGATCATCCTCTATCATTGCATGCACAAATCTATGTCTCACCACAAAATGTCCTATATAACAAAACAAATTCAACTAAATGTACGGCATCATCAGGTACAAGTTCAATCAACACCTCAAAAGCAACAATTGATCACAGGTGAATGAAATAAGCAGTCCTGACAAACTCCAGTAAGCCTTATTTGTATGAAATTATCTGGACTCACCAATGAAGTTCACTTGATAAGATGCACTGATCTTCATTTTCGTCTGAAATATATCGATAAATCCCTGTTCAGTTGAAAGCATGGTAAGGTCATTGTACCCAGCAGCCATCTTGGCGACGCCCCCATGCATCAGTGCAGGTGCAGCTCCATCTAATCTAGTAATCCAAATCTCCAAACATGTTTGCCAAAACATGTTTTAATAATTTAGCGTTTATCAAATCTCAGTTTACCTTTTGTGTTGTGTGTAAAGGTTAAATGCAGCATCAATTGTATGGAGCACGACATGCATAATATTCTGATATGAATTAATTTCAGTGTGATGTCAAGCACTCATTTAGAGCAAAGATGAGACATTTTTTCTCCCTTAACTTTAAGGAAGGTAACGTAAAACATGAATCTCATAAACATCTGGGTCATAAATTATATTTAATTATATAAAGATAAACACTAATACGTATCATTTGTACCATTAAGACTTTTTGCATTGTGACATTACTTACTTGATCATTAAACTCGTGCCCCCAATTTGAATCAGCATAATGTGAAAATATAATACAATATTTGAATTGTAAAGTATTTATGGATCGTGATTGTTTTTGCTGTAATGCATTAATTTAGGCTAATTTTATATAAAAAATCACCGGATGAAACAGCATGATTTTCATTAGTCAATTACAGTAATGAGATTCTAATGATAATAATTGTGGTGAATAATGAGAATTACAGACAAGCTCATGAGTAAAACATCCAGACACATTATGGTAATGGAAATTAAGCGGCACAATGTGCTAAATTATCATCACAATAATGTCACACGGCACTAAGTGCTCTTAAAAATAATGCAGATTATAGCCTAATTGCTTTGATTTATTTATTTACAAGTTTTACATAAAACTCACCCAAACAATATAAAGTAGCAAAGATAATGGGTCATTGTTTTTGGCATTTCTTCAAAATGAAAATATGTCAAATGTCGTATGACAAGATAAGGTATTCCATTATCCTATATCCTACATATTTTCAGTTGGAAGATATTTATGAATCATATCAAATTGATACAATCGAACTGGACTAAACTCAGTAAAGAATGTTGTTGTACTGGTTTTGTCTGAGATGTTTAGCACTAGATGAATCTGAACACATTTCACCCCTAACCAGCAGTTTAAACTATTCACTCGGTAACCAGGAAAGCAGGCAAAACTAAACCACAAAGAAATCCAGGCACACCCTCTTTCACATTGTATTTTGGATGGCAAAAATTATAATCTTAAATTTCTTAACAAAGAGGATTCATTTCTTAAGTACAAACTTAAAGAAGGTTAATAAAACAAAAATATATATCGCACCTAAGGCTGAAATGAAATACAAAGTGTGCAATTTACAGCATTTTTGGAGCTGAACATTTAAATCTACCGTTATTTTTCTGTCATTCTCAAACCATTGTTATATCAACAGCAAAACAGAGTTTAACTAAACCACACAAACATTTCTTTCTTTGGAATAATGTGCGCTGATGAATCTTGCACAACATTATCAGGAATGTGTATTATAAGAGAGCAAAGAAATGAAAATTCTGAAAATTGAAACTTTAAATGAAAATTCGGTCAAGAGTAAATGAAAACTATGTCATCATTTACTCACCCTCTTGTTATTTCAAACCTGTATGACTTTCTTTTTTCTGCAGAACACAAAAGAAGATAAGTTGGCAACCGAACAGCATCGGCACCCATTCACTTCTATTTTATGGACACAAAACCAGTGCAAGTGAATGGGAGCCGGTTAACAACATTCTTCAAAATATCTTCTTTTGTGTTCTACGAAAGAAAGAAATTCATACAGGTTTGAAATGACAAGAGGGTGAGTAAATGATTTTCATTTTTGGGTGACCTATTCATGTTGACCTTAAAGCAAACAGAAATGATTTAAGCAGTCATTATATTGTGACAAACAGACCACCCTGTGCAGTCTGTAAGAGTGTTTGTGTTTGTTGTGTAAGTGTCAGTGGGTGCCCTGTGTTTGTTTGTTGAAGCTCACAGTCTATGTGTGTTTCTGTGTCGGGGTGGGATGGCATTAAGATGATGTCCGGCATGCCTTTCTTCCGTGCTCAGGTGTTCTCGCAGCTCCTGCCGTTCCCTCTGAGCGCGACGTGATGCTCTCCGGGTCTTCCGCAGTGAATGTCGCAGTTTCCCGACGCGATGTCTCAATTGTTTATTCTTTCTCTCAAGCTCGGCCACGAGCTCCTGGAGCTGCCCGACCCGCTCCTCCTCCTCCATCAGCACCTTCTGCATGGAGGAACACATCAGCTGAGAGAGAGAGAGAGAGAGAGAGAGAGAGAGAGATTATATTATTTATAAAATCAGAAACACAACACACCTCCAGAAAGACGTTTTGAAAACAAACAAAAAAATTCAGGGGAATATTTACTAATATATAAACATTAAAATAACATTATGAAATACATAAGACGCTGTAACATTGTATAAAAACAATATTACACAAATTTCAGTTTTCATTTTTGTAATAAATGTTACTATTAATCCAAGATCCAGAATCTTTAATTTCCTTCATTTTTTTTTTTTTACAAATAGCCGGTTTAATCCAACTGTGCATTATGTTTAAAGTATAATTTTGTGATACTGTTTAACTACTAAATATTTCGAACCGAGAGAACAAGAGAAACAGATGTATGATTATAGACCTCCGCATGTATTAGCAAACTGTGTCTCAATCTCAACATAAACCACAACATCATTTCCAGACCCTGTTACCTCCTCTTGTGACCTCAGAAATGACCTGCAGTTATGTTCACAGTACAGACAAGAATAGCCGTGATGTGTGTGTGTACATGTGACTGCATCCGTGTGAGCAATGTGAGGCCCCACATTCTCATCTGAATAATGAAAGGGCCTGAATCTCCGTTGTGAAGGACCAAATCCATCCTATGATGTCAGAGGTCATTCGACAGACAAGACTGCACAAAATGTTCTCTACAAAGGACAAGTACCATAATTTTACAATGAAAGTTAATCTGGATGCCATAAAGATCCAATAATGAAACGATAATAAGCAGAAGAAATAAAAGGCAGCGGAAAAATAAAGGAGCAAACATGGAGTGACCGGATGAGACGGATGGACGGGTTGTGTCCTGCTGTCTAAACACAACACACACTGCTGGAACAACAACAGCGCTCCCCAACTACCACACTAAATCACACCCTGATCAGGGAAAAGACAGCATTTGACAACACAGGAAGAGATGGAAAGAGTTAAGGCACATAAGATGCAGGAAGTACAAGAGTCCCTCAGGCTACCTCAGATAATCCTTTTCCCACAGGAAAGCTCACGTATAAGAGCCCTTATTATCTCTGAGGTCCCCGGGTCTGATAATAACCCCCACCTGTTTCTACCACACACTCATCCTTCTGTGTCTGTGCATCTGATTCTTTATTTACAGATGTGGTTAGTGAAGTATCCTGGTGTGTGTTCTTGTGTCAGGATCTCTACTACTACTTGAATGATTATAGCAGTTTTTAAAGGAATGAAAGAAATGTAACCTGTCCTTCGTCTGTGCTAGTCGATGCAACTGTTCATGAAGCTTAAAGGGACAGTTGAGTCAAAAATGAAAATTCTGTCATCATTCGCTCACCCTCTTGTCATTGCAAACCAAACCTGTATGACTTTCTTTCTACAGCAGAACACGAAAGAAGATATTCTGAAGAATGTTGGTAACCAAACAACATTGCCACCATTGACTTCCATTGTATGGACACAAAAAACCACTGAGACATTTCTCAAAATATTTTTACATTTAATAATATTAAAATATACAAGTTTTTGAGGTTTTGAGGGTGAATAAAATATGACAGAATACGTCGTTTCGGGTGAACTATCCCGTTAAGTTGTTTTAAACCCTGTACATTCCTGTAATTGGCTCCCGACAGGCGGATCCTCACATCTGTTTGGTACAGAGGACACCTGTTAGAGTCACCTTACACCTCCTCAGGTCACTGCTTGTGACCTACAAGTTCTTTCTGACTACCCTGCCATCAAAATTCTGATTCTTCTCTATATACTGTATCTATATAAACCGGTTTACTGCCTATAAATCTGAAACTCTGAAAAAACCACACAGCAGCTTTCCTGGTGTTTTCCTAGCTCTCTCACTCTCTCTTGCTCTTTCCTCCTGTTCATTATTTGAGCTTTCATTTTGACGTTCTTTCTGTCATTCGATTATTCTTTCTTTCTTGTGTGTGTGTGTGTGTAAGGTGGACCTCTAGGTGGGAGGTCTTTAATCCGACCTTTATCAAGTCGAACGAAATCTTGAATTACCTCAACCTCCTACCGTGATGAAGTCACAGCCATACAAAGACCACCAAAGAATGGGACTTGTGTGTCTAGCTAACTATGTGTGTGTGTGTGTGTGCTGTGGGAACAAGGAGCTCCGTTTACCCACGAGAACCTCAAGCTTCTCACATCCTGTGTTCTTCACACCTCATTCTATCACCTGTGACGGCCCCGGCCGATCAGATTCCCGCTTTCTTCTCCAGACATTATCAGAGCACCGCTGGAATGGAATTTGGCTCTGGTTTTACTGCTAAAGCGCTGCAGTATATTGGCCTGTTAGGACGCTGCCTCCATGTAAACGGAAGAGCAGGTCCAGACCAGCGTACCAGAGCAGTTGTTCTAACAGAACAGGTAAAACTGAGGCACACAGACGACCCTGTCGCCATAAACGGATGTTTACGGCCTTAGTGAATTTATAGCTGAGCTGCTTCAAAACACTAAACAAACTGCAGGTTCGCTTGCAATGATGCAAATAAAAAACACACAGTCACACACACACACAAATGTGCGTGCTGATGCTAGCTCACCTTCTCTAGATTTATGTCTCTCTCCTTCCTAGACAAAAGATATATAGTCGTATGCATACCAACTACAAACCTGAACATTTGAGATAGTTACATACCCTGCTGTCCTCCTGGCTCTCCCAGTCACTATTAAAGTTGTACACCGTCTGTCCAGCAGAGCAGTTTGAGAACTGGAAGAGACTGGAAAACAGTCGTTTGTTCTCCAGCGTATCTGGGAATATGGCATCTTGGAAGTTCACTCCATGAGGGAGGATGTTGTAGTTTTCATCCATCCTGTATGAGACAGACATCGATAAACACATTTGGGGCCCAAGTTTGGCTGTAGGGTCTCTGGTGCCCAAAACACTCTACATAAATGAACGTAATGCTTTTAATGGTGCGTAATAGTATTTGTAATGGAAACCAATAGAAGTTGTATTATTTTGCAGAGGACAAAAACGAACCCACCTGAGAAAAAAGATGTAAGAGTTGTTCTCCATCACCGTGTGCGATTGACAGCTGAAGTACCCGAGTCCCGTGAGGTTAAGGCGCGATCCCGCGGGCACCTCCAGCATGCTGCCCCACGCCTGGTCACACAGCAACTCAACCTCCGCCGCGTACAGCAGCGCGTCCTCGGCGCGCTCGTACTGTTGGTACGGCAGGTAGTTGTACAGGCTGGACACGTACGGCTCCTCGTGGATGGCGAGCACCTTGGCGTACACGATGATCTCGGCGAGTTCGGCCCGACAGCCCTCGCTGAGGGGTCGCCACTCGGTGGGCAGCTGACAGGCAAACGCGAAGCCGCAACCCAGAGTCACCAGAAGCGCAATGCGCATCCTTACCGTGCCAATTAAACCCATGCGTAAAAGTGTTCGCACACTGCGCACAGCTATTCAACCACTGGAACAGTACAACAGTTATGCAGTTTAAATACTTTCAACGCAAAACCACCCAGGTTATCCAATAAACCGCAGTGCATTTGTAATTCTAAGAGCATCTTCTTTTAAAAACCAAAACGTTTAATGGCGCACACACCCTGCGCCCCGGGGTCAGTTCACAGTGTCCCAACCTGTACTAACTGACTGGTGCTGACCAGTGAAACCAGTGAAAAAGTTCTCACGTCCCCTATCTATCAATCACACCTAAAGTTCGTCTCGGGCCAATCGGACGGCCCCAAAATTTGGTCAACCAATAAGCGCACGGTGTCCTGCTGCTCTCCACGAGTTGCGCTGCATTCCAGGGCAAAATGTGCGTTTCTGATGTTTTATTTATAACATAAATGAATTCACTACTTTAATGGAGTAAAACAGACCAATAGATACAAAAGAACACAAAGATGCTTTACAAAAGAACACTTAAGGTGTTTTTGAAGCATTCAATTGAAATATATCGTCCTGCTTTGTATCAAAGTTGTCTCGGTGGCTCCATCTAGCGCCGCAGAAAATTCATTACATGCGATTCAACATTGTTAATAACAACAACAAAAATTATATTTGCACGATTGCATTACTTGCAATAATAAAAACTGCCATGAGTGTGCCGCAAAAGCCCCTCCACCTGTCCCACTTCAGAGTGCGTCATGCGGTATGACTGACCGTAAGGACGGCAGCACAGGGAAATCCCGGCCCGCGGTGTGACGTCACCGTCAGCAGTGAAGAGGAGGCGTCCCCGGAAGCCGCTTTAGCGCAGAGTTTTAATGCAGTTGCTTTTGTAACACTTGTCGCGACAACACGTAGATCAGACCGATCCTACCAGAATACTGATCTGAGGTCTGTGGAGAGCATTGCATTACATTTGACGTCTAGATCAGGAAATGCTTCTTTTACCAAAACAAGCTGATCTGTGCTCGCGCAAGACACAAGTGAAACCTTGGTGAGTTTTGTAACGCCCTTTAATGTCAATTAATGCCTTTACATTCAAATGTCTGCGATTAGATTGTAAGTGTTGCGTCTGTATTAAACACTCAAGGGCAGAGACGAACAGTTGTTTAATTTAGTAAACCGTGAGTAAATGTCATCGTTAACTTTCGTTTTCTTCTATTGTCACCATTAGGGTCGATGGTGTCAAATGATGAGATTTGACATTTTATACAGTCTATGGATTTTACCCATCTAAATTTATACTGGTTCCAATGCTTTGAAAAACGAATGTTAAACTGTGTATAAGTGTACATATCTTTACGAAACATGTAAATAACCACAATAGAGTACTCATAAAAGTCCAGTACTTCTATTGTGTTTAATAATGTATAGTGTATACATATATTGCTTAAACAAGGAGTATGCAAATCATGCATACAACAGAATAATCCCATTATAACAATTCATCAATTATAACTTCTCTGATGGTTTCTGTTGTTTCATTTTCAGCTGGGTAACATATGACGTGTTTTATTGATTAGTTGAAGGTATTTGCTGGACGATTTTGACCAGATCAACCACATTCCGACCTTTAAACAGAGTTGACATTTATTTCTTTTCAAGTTCAGCATTTCCAGTTTCTGTTCATGTTAATAAGGTCTTAACTCATGCTACAATGCAAGTTAAACTTTTTAGGTGTTATGCACAATATGTTCATTGACCACTTGTGTTGAAGGAATGTAAACCTGGTATATATATTTTAATGTTTTTTATTTATTATGCATATTTCTATATTAACCTGCATAACCATAACAATATATTTAAAAAAATGATTGTATATATATTAATATCACAGTATTGACCACATCCCCAAACATTTATGCAGCAAAGCTCTGGATTTCCTTTTTAAGATACACCAGAATCGAAATAAAGATGTATATGATCTATACTTGTACACCAAAAAGCACAAAAATGTTGGGCTGTGCGTCTGTAGACCTGTTTTCACTTTTAATTCTGTGGTGATAACTGCTCATATGTTTCCAGCCCTTTGTGTAAACACGACTCTTGTAAGATTAACATCTTGATATTTCAGAGCTCCGCAGACTTTGAAACATGGCTTCCGGTTCATCGATGATGAACGGGGACATCAATCACCCCCGAGGGGGTCCGGGGGCCGGCACTGGCAATCTGGCCGGTTTAGAAGAGACGATTCAACAAATGAACACTCTCATCAAAGAAAACAGAGAACTGAAGGGTGAGAGACGTTCTCACTTCATTTCTGTCGATTCACGCATGCGCAAGCCACAAACGTTTGTCTGTAAAACCCACAGAAGCCCTAAAACAGACCAATTTGAGCATGAAGGACAAATTCGAGGGCTTGTCCGCATGGAAGGAGAAACAAAAGGAGGAGAGAGAGTTCCTGGAGAAACGACTGGATGAAGCCAGAGCCGGACTGAGCACTGTGGACGCGGAGAACGAGACCCTGAAGAAGAAAGTGCAGGAGCTGGAGAAGAGCGGAGCCGAGGTGACACGCCGTGGACTCCAAAAATACTCAAAATCAATATTTTCATTTTTGGGACAGAAAGTAATCGTTAGATTTCTCTTGTAGTGTTTACAGTCGGAGCTGGAGGCGTTGAGAGGTCAGATCGCTCGACTTCAGGCTGAGAAAAACGATCTGGTGGCTTTAAACTCTGAACTCCAGCTGAAAATGGGTCAGGGTTCACCTCGGGACTCCTTTATCGAGATCAGAATAGATGTAAGCGCACAAACACATTCTTGTGTCTCAGTAGGGACTTTATATTTCTGTTTTTTCATACCCTTCTCTTATATACCCTAATCTTTAAACTTCCGATTTTGTCACACAAAAAGAATTTGGTTTGCATTGTTAGATATTTTTAAACATTAAATAGTAACTGTGCTTTGTCCCACAGGACGGTGAACTCAATGTGACTAAAGATTTGACCAGTACACAGAAAGACCAATCTTCATCCAGCGTGTAAGGACCCAGCATACAACTTTTGAATTTAAAATAGTCCGAATTCAGATTCCGATAAAAACATTGTTTAGAGCTCTTAGTGTGACATTATTGTGAGTCTTGTGTGTGTGTTTAGGGCAAAGGCCGAGTCCGAGGAACAGACGGTGAGACAGCTCCTTCAGTCTCTCAGGATCGAGACGGATGAGAAGGAAGGGCTTCATCTAAAGCTTCAGGAGGCCCAGGCGAGGTGGGCTTCAGTTCTTCACGCAGACTTGTTATTTGACTCGAAAAGCTTCCTTTACACTCTTCTGTGTTGTCAGGATCGCAGAGTTGCAGAAGAAAGTGGATCAAAGTGAGGGCGGCACGCAAACGTCTCTTCCCTGCGCCACTGAAAATGTAACCAACATAGATCATGCTTTGAAACTGGTTATTTGATCTATACGTACACCCTGAACAGTTTGTACAAGAACATTATTTTGATGTGGATGTTTGTTCTTGTCAGTCAAGCGGCGAGGTTCAGACTCTGAAGGCTCAACTGATGAAGCTCTGTGATGAGTTAAAACAGGCTCAGAGCAAACTGGACGAGGCCGAGAACATGAAACGAAATCTGCAGGACAGGTCAGGACACCAGATTGTGTTTCTCTACATGCATGAAAGAAAGAACCAACATGTCTTATCACTCTTTCCGCAGGTGTAAAGAACTGGAGCAGGATCGGAGCACTCTGAAGACCCAGCTCGGAGACAAGCAGAAGGTCCAGACTGAGAACGAGAGTCTGAAGGTCCAGATGGATAGTCTGCAAGCTGCTGTTAAACTGGAACAGAAGAAGACTCAAGATGAAAAGTACTGAAATAATTCGGATAGAAATATGCTTTCCAGTTCTGGAATAGAATCACATCATCGCATAATAACGATATATTCCTGTGTCTTTCTTTGCCAGGAGTAGCCTGAACCAGCTGAAAGATGCCTATACTAAGCTCTTTGAGGATTATAATGAACTTCAAGAGGAGGAGAAGAAGAAAGAGGTGCAGTATATATTTGGCTAAACTCACTGTGCACCTTTTTCTGTTCTTTTAGATAGTAAAGCTAGCATTTTAATAATGTACTGTAACACCTTTAGAAGTGGACGATAAAATAAAAATGAAGTGTCGATGGTTGATTTTTGTGTGCTTGATCAGGGAAGTGTGTCAAAGGAAGAGTATGAAGACCTCCAAACCAGGTTTACAGCCGCTGAAAAGGCCCTGGCGGACAAACAGCAGAAGATCGATGACATGAAGATGGAAATCTTCCAGAGGGAGAAGGAGCTGGAGACCATCTCTGTTTTCAAAGCTCAGGTGCTGCGAGAGAATAATAAATCAAATATAGTAGAACTGTGATGTTAGCTGATTTGCCAAAAAAACAAGTCCTTTGTTTAAAGACTCAAGACTAGCAAGACTCAAACTATGCTTTTCTTTTGAACATTAAATCAACAGTGGCATTAAAAAAGATTGAAAAATACCCATTAAAATCACATTTATGTTTGTCATTATTAATAATTAAGTCGGAGCCTGTGGACAGTGCTCCAGACATGCAGCGCAACTACGCTTCGGGCGACTCGTGGTCCTTTCCCGATCCTGTGCCCTCTCTCCTCCCCATCGCTTCCTGTCCGTCTATACTGTCCTGTCAAAAACGGTATTATTCATTATGATATTGGTTTGTGTCCCCACTCAGGCTGAAATATATTCCCAAGATTTCCATGCCGAACGAGAAGCTCGTGAAAAGATACATGAGGAGAAAGAACGTCTGGCCAATCAGTTGGATTATGTGAAGAAACAACACAGTCAACTTCAGGAGGAAATGGAGTCGCTCGGCAGGTGCGTACACAATCACACGCTCACGTACTTTCATGTCTCATGTTCTGTATGTCCTGTGTTGAGACTAAAAAGGGAATTATTTATCTGTTTAGGCAATCTATGAGCGAGATGCAAAGGAGACTTCTGTCAAGTGGGGCCAATCCACAAGAACCCGCGTCTCCATCACAGGGGGCCAGAGGTACTGTATATCCTTCTCTTAAGGATACGGTAAAGACTTGAGATTTGTAATAGAACCAACAAGAAGAAATCAACTATCAAACCTGAATAGCAAATTTTAAATTGTCTTCTTTCTTTTTTTCTCAGATGACTGGCAGCAGCAGAATATTCCAGAATATGCGTGTCCAAAGTGTGAGGAAGTACTGCCCGACCTGGACACCCTGCAGATCCACATTATGGATTGCATCATCTAAACCTGTTGCCTAGTAACCATACAGAATTCCCTGTCTGTGAATCAGCTTCACTTTCCAGCACTGCAGATGTAGACATCAAATGACAAAAACATTTAGCTCAAGTTTAACATGTAGGTTCGGTGCTGGCTGGTCAGACGTTCTCTAAATAGACTTTAAATAACAGCAACATTCATTAACTTAACGCTGCTAAATATATACTCAATGTATAAATGTTAACTGCTCAGAAAGACTGTATTACTGTATGGTGCAGGTAGACAATCGGAGCGGCACGATCTATTCATCTGTTGTGTACGACTTTATTGGTCGCAAAAAGATTTGTTTATGTTAACCTTTCTGAGAATCTGAAATCTAAATTGAGATTGAATTATACAGAAAAAAGGTTAGTTTCATTAATCTGCTTAATTCTGCTGTTAATGACATTAGAGACCCCAAAGACAACTGATTTGATAGAAAAAGTTTTTCTTTTTGTTTAACTGTTAAAGCACTTTATCTTGTTTGATAAGCAAGCCTATTAAGATTAGGGGAAAGATATACAGCTTCGTATCTGTTAAAACATGCTTGATTTAAATAAACACACGAAGTTCACATACTGTCTATTATTTATTGAAGAGATTTGGCGCCCTCTTGTGGTACACTGTGTGAATAACGGTGACACCGGTCAAGCTTAAAGGAACAGTTCGCTCAAAAAGGAAACATTTACTCACCCTCAAGTTTTTCCAAATCTGTTTTAATTTCTTTGTTCTGATGAAAACAGAGAAAGTTATTGGGAATAATGCTTGTAACTAAACAGTTCTTGGCCACCATTGACTTTATAATGTCTTTGTTCTGTTGAACACAACAGTAGATATTGTGGCTCTCCTGTTTTTGCCAAGTGGTTGATGTTCTTAGGACAACATCATGTTGACCCTGGGACAACATTTAAATCAACCAATCAGATTTCAGAAATAAATTTACAGTTTATTTTAAGTTTAATTTTACAGCCAGGATTAGGTGCTTCTACCATTGTTTTTCACTTATCATTTCCCTCTGATTTTAGGAGTAAGTTATGGTCAGGGTTGGGGTTTGGTGTGGGTTTTATTTATAAAAATGTTGTCCTTACGTCAACAAAATATGTTGTCCTAAGGACATGAACCACTTGGCAAAATCAGGTCGAGCAGATATTGTGAAGAATTTAGGAAAGCAAACAGAAGACGTACTACATGTAACATCTTCATAGCATCTTGTCACCTTTCTGACATGTGAACAGATGATAATCAACATTGAGATCCTTGCCCACACCTCCAGCTTCAGGGTCACCGATTCGGAAGTTTGAAAAGCTGATCCCTGCAGACCATTTAGGGCTGAATTTATCCCTCTGAAATTTTGTTATTCCCAGACTTGGACATATGGATCAGGGCATTCCCCAGAAAGATACTTGGCCCGTAAACCTGAAATCTCAACAGCAGCTCTGGCAAACTCCAGATGGAATGCCATCATCAGCATGTGTGCCATGACTGTCAAGAAAAACAACAATATGCACAAGCGTTAATGTTAAATCATGACGAAGAATATTTAAATTCTGACTCATTGTCAAGTGTAAATAATGGCAATAAATAAATTCTTACTTGTAGTTTTAGGATAAATTTAGATACTGATAATCCCAAACCCCTATTTAAAGCCAAAATGATCACAACAATCTTTCATATGGGACAAAGTCTCGTGCTTATCTGTGTTTATGCAACAACTTTGTTTGTTCATGTAGCTCATCCAGTGGCACTAACAATGTATACGTGATTTGAGCAATGCATCACTTTGGACACCAGAGGCTGCCAAATACATAAATATGATTGTTTTTATTTTATTTTCATGTTCATATGAGGGTAACGTTCATCCTATCCTATTATAGAAAACATGAACCATGTGGATAATAATCAGTTGTTCGTTCTCTGTCCTGTAGGAGCTGTAAAATCAAGTTTTAATAAGCAAAGACATTTATTTATGTTTTTATTGTATATTTTTTGTTTTCATAATAAGTTTAAGCTTTTTTGTTTTGTGATTTTAACACTTTATTTTTTAGGGCTGTCAAACGATTAATCGCATCCCGAATAAAGGTACTAATACTTAATACACATAATATATGTGTGTACTGTGCATATTAATTTTGTATTTATAAACACAAAACATACACATACTTGTCTATATTTTATTGTAAATAAAATAAATAAATAAAAGTTTATTAATTGTTATATTTTTCTTAAATATATGCATTTGTGTGTGTGTGTGTTCATAAATACAAAATGAATATGCACAGTATTATAACACCGACATGTGTTTATGTAAACACAAACTTTTATTCTGGATGTGATTAATCATGATTAATCATTTGACAGCCCTATTTTTAATATCGCTTTTTAGGTTTCATTATTTTAGTTGAGCTTTTTTGGTGAAGATTTTAACACCACAGCTTAAACCCATGTGGCATCGTTTCTAGTAGTATTTTATATTTAATTTTAAAGAACTGAGCAACACTGATCCCGGTGCGTCCCTGGTGTTGAACTGTATGTAGACGAACAGCTGTTTTCAGAGCAGCAAAAATGAAGGTTCAGGGTGTGTGAAACGGACACACTGCCCCTATAAGTCAACTGGAGATGGTGCAACGGTATAACTTAAAATACATTTTTTATTTGAATTAAAACCAGTTTGCAGTAAGTTCAGCAAGATGCAAAATACAGTAGTATACTATAGTCAACTGTAGTAAAATTCCTAAATACTATAGTATTTTTTAAGCTTACCACAACCTGTTTGGCAGAAACAAACATCTTTCAATGCAAAACAAGCAGAACGTGAAATGCACCGTCTACTTGATTACTTCAGAGCTGGTTACAGTGGAGATGATCTCAGAACAGATTTAAAACACCTGTATTCGAAACGCAGAGTTCCAACATAGTTGTCATGACAATAATAAGAGCCGCTGAATATCAGTGACTTTGAGCGACAGGTGAACAAATGGTCATCATATAACATATCGCTGTCCCGCAACTCCAACTTCAGGGTGTCACCGACTCCACACTTTGGAAAGTTGAACTCTGCGGACCACTTGGGATAATCTGTATCTGTGCAATATCCCGTCGTACCCCCATATACATCACCGGTTATCTCTTTCTCTTGTGGCCCGTCCCCTTTCATCCGTTTCTATTGGTGGTAAACCAATCTTCATGTATTGTTTCATATAAATCCTCACCCACCACAATTATGTCATCATCATCATGACCTGTTTCCCCTTCTTCACCTCCTTCTCTTGTCTTTAACTGTGGCAAAACTGTGGCCTTGCTCGATGTAGATTGTAGTCATAGTAACAGGGCGGAACATGCCCAGATTTGGTCATACTGTGGGGTTGTACCCAGATTTCACAAACACTACCAGACAACAAAAACACAACTGTGCAGGGGTGCTTTTAAAACATGATTATGTTATTTGTTGTACATTATATTAAAGATATAATAAGGTTGCACTGTTATAGAGGTCTAGTAAGCACTCAGTCATACATAGATTTAAAAATGTAGGCATAAATATGTATGTATATAAAAAGTAGTTTTCTCCAGACTGTAGATGTAGTTAGACATACAGGAGTTAATACAGAGTGGCTAATTGTACATTCTGGTGTATTTCTAAGGAAACTGATCTTGTTGTAGACAGCAATAGACAGTGTAGCAATGAGAGTGACAACAATGAAGAACAGTGTAGAAAACCATTTCAAATCAAACTTATTTGAAGTATTATTAAATTATTATATTGTTTAAATAAGTCAAGTAAACGGTGCTAAACAATAGTGACAATGCGGCTCTGCAGACCACTTTTATGTCCCCACCAATGTCAAAATCCCGGTCTATCGTGCAACACTACATTGAACACTCTCGACAAAGCGGACACTGTGCTATGGAAAGCGGTGAATCCAGATTTAGGCTCTAATAAATTAGCTGCATTTAAATACAGAATCATTTGTGACAGCATGACTTTCTAAACGTTTTGAGAGACAAGATAATTTGGAAACAGGCTGAAAGTTATTAAAGCAGTTTTCATCCAAACCTTGCTTCTTAAGCAAAGGCTGAACAACTGCATGCTTAAAGCAGTTCGGACCCAAACCAGTGCCCAAAGATGAGTTCATCAACAGTTGGACACTTGGGCCGATCACTGGGAATGATGCTTTTATCATATCCGCTTGAACAACATCGAGTGACGAAGTGGTTGCCTTCATCTTGCTAACAAAATCAGAAAGTTCCATTAAAGAAACATGTTGGAAAGTGTGAAAGATAAATGGACTGGACAGCAAATTCAAAGACAGATCTGGGAGCTGTGAGGCGAAAGAAGAACGGATAGCACTCACTTTATCAACAAAAATGCTAAAAATTTCTCACAAAAACGGCTCTCTAAAAAAACTGGGATTTTGGATGAATTACTGAATGTATTGTTGAAAATAAAATCGTAGGTCCATGAAAGTGTGTAGAAATCAGGTCAGAACTTTTTTTTACTTTGCTGCACTCTGAAATTTACAAAGACTAAGGGAGCTATTCGAAAATGAATAAAAAAGTCTTGATGTGAAACATGACGTCCCAATATTTAACAAACCCTTCATCACACAATTAGTTTGATCAGATTGACTCACTGTGAAATGTGTCCATTTACTGTAAACCATTCATCATGAATTGCTGTGGCCAGCTGTCTTTCACATTTGGGCAGTTCCCACAGCATGTGTCAGTCTGGTGGTGTCCACTCCACAATTGTAAAGTTGATTGTCGGTAAAGCCGCCTCAAAAACAATTGGTCATGGGGCTTCCTTATTTCCTTGAGGTCCTCGTCTGTGCTACTGTGAATATATAGCTTCATACACAACAAACAGTTCATTGTCTCATATAAATTCTTAGTTCAATCTTGCAACCGTTCCAAAAAATGTGCTTCAGAAGAGTCTCTTACATAACATAGTCTGCCTGTAAGCATTTAATACAGTGTCAAGTTTGTAAGTCTGTTGGTTTATATATAATGGTGAAGCCCATAAATCATTACAGGCTTAATATTGAAAAATATAAATCATTTCCAAATAACGTTTAATTATACTATAATTTTATATCGATATGTATGTATTGCAATATATGAATAATCATGCCAATAAATGTGAACTATATTATTACCTAAATTAATTTCTTATATATACTATGATGTCCATATAACTATATAAAAATACTTTAAAACACGCACGTACGCACGCACGCAAATAATAAAATATAAAAATACTAAAGAGTAAAAATAAAATTATTGGCACGCACGCACGCACGCAAATAATAAAATATAAAAATACTAAAGGCTCTCAATAGTTCCCGGAAGTTACTAGAAAAGAATGGAGCTGCGACTAAACAGACCAACTGAGGTAAACTTTTAACCCATTTAAAGACGAAAGCCATTTAATGAATAAAAAATAAAGCATTTAAAGAGGAAACATAACTTCCTGGAACTATCTGAAGGCTCCATGAATCACGTGACGCTCCAGCGTTTTGGACTTCAGTTGGCAGAACTCTCTCTCTCAATGGCTCTGGCCTGGATCACGTCCAGGGGTTTTATTATTAGCTCTATATTGATATGTACAGACTTCGTTCAAGTAGTGTTTCAACACTTCCAACTCTACAACAGTTTTGTACAATCTCCTCCCACTGAACGTATGGCCACTCCCACTGGGCAGAGTCTAGGTTTTGACTTTTTGTCAGTTGACACGCAGGTACTAGTCTTTTCTTTCTTCTGTTAGTATTTGTTCCATCCCTTCTGCATCAATGTACGTCTCCTCCTCGCAAAAGTGATTGTTAATTCCCTTAGTTTCAGACAGCACACTTGCTATGGTCTGTATTTTAGCCTGAATGGCTATGCTTCTGTCATAAGCGAGGCCTGGCCCCCCTTCAGCCATGCAAAATGGCAATTCAGTGAACTAAAACAAAACAAAAGTCACTAATGGGGAAGACAAGTTTCAAAACATGAAACTTAAAAATTAATCTTGATCAGCTATCGTATCCTTCATAAGCCAATAAACATAAAAAGACAATTGAGAATTCTTTGATCATTCAACGACTATAGTCCATATATCTTATTGTGACCGTGGGTGATTTCTTTCTATGTTGGCTCTCACACAACTTTTCAGTCGTGATCGTCCCTAATAAATCCCCCTTAATTCTACATATACACGCAATTCTTCTCTGCCTAATAAATAAATATGTCTTTTCCTCTCAAGACTAGCCTTTCTTCTCAGGCACACACTCCTCTCTGCGTAAATAAATAAATATTTCTTTCTCATTCATTCATTCATTCACATTCATACCGTTACTGTGAGACCTGGGACCCTCCTACAAATTTAGTTTATTAATTTGGTTTTTAATTTTGGAGAAGCTTTATACAGACACCAATGCTAACCGGGACTCACCTCCGGCAGACTGCACAGATGTTAAAAAAAATTATAAGCAAAAATATTCTCACCTATTATGGGTGCTTGATCTTTGCACCCAGCCGGATGGCTCGCCCTAGGAAGTTGTCTGATGTCCTCAGCCTCTTTCCAGCCCACCCAGGGACGCCAACTTGGATGGGGAAAATTGATCTTGCAGTTCAAATCTCTCAAACAAAGAAGGTCCAGGTGTCAAAGAGTTCACTTGATTTGCTGGAGCCAAACAAAGTGAGACGTTCCAAGTCATCTGAAAACACAGTGCTTTGCATCAACAGTTATACCCAAACGTCAAGAGGTGTTCCTCACTTTGTACCAATCAGGTCATTTCCGGTTATCTCTTTCTCTTGTGGCCCGTCCCCTTCCATCCGTTTCTATTGGTGGTAAACCAATCTTCATGTATTGTTTCATATAAATCCTCGCCCACCACAATTATGTCATCATCATCATGACCTGTTTCCCCTTCTTCACCTCCTTCTCTTGTCTTTAACTGTGGCAAAACTGTGGCCTTGCTCGATGTAGATTGTAGTCATAGTAACGGGGCGGAACATGCCCAGATTTGGTCATACTGTGGGGTTGTGCCCAGATTTCACAAACACTACCAGACAACAAAAACACAACTGTGCAGGGGTGCTTTTCTGAATCTCATACAAATGTGTTTAAAACAAAGAGCGATACATTGTGAATAATGATCAAAGACACAAAGACATGTCATGAAATTCCTCCATATAAGGCCGACACAAATGTGACCATTTGTTGATTCAGCCGTCTTATAGAAAGCCCCAAACATCTCTCACAATCGTAAGCCCTATAAAGGTGTTCCTGTAGCTTATCCGGTATAGAGTAGCACTAACAATGTCAAGGTTGAGGGCCTGAGTTCCAAGGAATACGTGACTTGATCAATGCATTATTTTCCACACCAGTACCTGACAAATACGTAGCATAAATAGCATAGGATGCAATGATTGTTTTCATTTAGTTAATTTTATGTTTATATGGTATAAGGGTAAAATGGATCCTTATAGAAAACATGAACCACGTTGATCATTCCCTGTCTGTATTAGCTATAAAATCAGGTTTTAATAAGCAAAGATATTTATGTTTTTGTTTATTTTTAATTTTCATAATCATTTTAGTTTAATCAATGTTGTTTAGTGATTTTGACTTTTTTCCCCAAATATTGCTTTTTAGGTTTAATTTCTTTAGCCCATTATAAATTTAGTTGTTTATTTTAAGAAACTTTTTTAAAAATGATGTCAAGATCATGGGACTCATGCCCAGAGAATACGTGACTACAATGAGCACGACTTGATTTGGACAACAGTGTCAACATTTCAGCAGTGTTCAGTACATGAAATTAGGGAAAGTCTATTTATCAAGGGTATTTTTAAAAACAACAACCTCCACAGTTATGAGAAAAGCAGGTTGAGCGCTTCAAGCTCTCGAAAGCAACTTGAAGATGTTTTGATTGACGATAAAACATTTTAATGGAGACCGTTTAAAAGTTATTTTAATTTATTGCAGCACTATTAAAGCAACTTTTACCACCTTACCACAACCTGTTCGGCAGAAACAAACATCTTTCAATGCAAACCATGCAGAATGTGAAATGCAAATGTCGACTTTATTAGGGTTATTTATAGATTTAATACACCCTGTATTTGTAATACAGAGTTCCTTTAGATGCTTTGCAACTGACATCATGAGTGCCGCTCTCCAGCTTGCTGGTACATGTGAACATGTTGTCATCATTCATAGTATCCTTGTCCCACACCTCCAGCTTCATGGTGTCACCGACTTCACAACTTGGAAAGTTGAACTCTGCGGACCACCAGGGGTTAGTTTGACCTGGGCGATGTTCCGTCATACCCCCAAATACACCATTGCACCAGACCTTCACATATCCATCGGCTTTGTTTCCTGCTGGATCGGCGCCGGAGAGGTTGTCGGCTCTTAAGTTTGTAACTTGTACAGCAGCACTGGTAAACTCCAGATGTAGAGCCAACATCAGCATGGCTAGACATGCCAATCGAACATCGTACAAGAACGTCATGGCTGTCAAAAAAAAAAATATAGATGTCCATTATTGCTTGGTGATAATAAATTATTTAAAGGCATTTAGATACAGACACACGGTCAAATGAAAAACATGCAAACAACTTTCTGCAAGAAATTTAGGACTTCTTACCTCTGTTGTAAGTGATGGGAAAATTGATCTTGCAGTTCAAATCTCTCAAACAAAGAAGGTCCAGGTGTCAAAGAGTTCACTTGATTTGCTGGAGCCAAACAAAGTGAGACGTTCCAAGTCATCTGAAAACACAGTGCTTTGCATCAAGTTATACCCAAATGTCAAGAGGTGTTCCTCACTTTGTACCAATCAGGTCATCTCCGGTTATCTCTTTCTCTTGTGGCCCGTCCCCTTTCATCCGTTTCTATTGGTGGTAAACCAATCTTTATGTATTTTTTAATATAAATCCATTTGTTGATCCAGCTGTCTTATAAAAATCCCCAAACATCTCTCACAATCTACAGGTGGTGAAGTCTCATGCTTATCTGTGTTGACGTTAAGAGATTTTTCTGTTCATGTAACTCAACCGCAAGCAAACTCAAGGTCACGGGTTTGATTCCCAGGAACTTGGTGACTTGTTCAGATGCACAGGACCTCGAAGACAATGTTGCTTTAGAAGCGTCTGCAACTGCACAATTTGTTAATCAAATGACGATATGTGATCCTGTCTGTGAATACCCAGCTACAGTTTTTTGGGGGGATTTGCTGCTTTCTACATACACAATGTAAAGAACATTCTGTGAAACCTTGATATCTTTAATATCAAAAATTGAAATCGTAATGAAACTATTGCTTTGCCAAACACCTGTGAATTCTTCTTCTGTAGGAGGCGAAATGCCTAAGTTTTCTGGTCCCAATGAAAACTGCGGTAGCCAAGTTAAAAAACCATCACACAAGACTACAGTATATTTCAACACACTTTAATAATAACAACACTGTTGTTCGAGGAACAGAGTTAGAGTCAGGGTTAGGCTGAAAAACAAACAATGCCAAGTTTTCCTGTATGAGTGAGAAATTTAACACAAGGTCAACTTTAAAATAGCTCTTTAAACTGGGACAATATGAAACGGACAGAGAAGAGAAGCAGAGACGAGTCATTTTTATTTAAATGACTTTTATTAAGTTTACAAATAAAGGTAACAAATGCTGTTTTATTGGAGCGCAAAGCACAGTTCTATATGAAGCTTGAACGTCTTATACTTAGTGCAAAACATACAGTTAAACTTGCCAATAATTGCCTACATGTTTACGTTTGGTTTTCGTTTTATGTAACTTTTTTCCTTTAACATTTTGTACAATGTTAAATATCACTCGGAGAAACACTGAATGAAGTCGCTAGATGAAACCTAGAGACAGAACGAGCAGATCTTATATTAGTACAAAACAAAATAACTTAACGACAGGACAGTATTAAGTTAACATTGTTCTGTTGTATTTCGTTCCACAGGACATGACTAGATGGTAAAACAAAGCGTTCTATTCACTTTGACACTTTTGAGTGGGCCTGTGTGCCTGTTCTGTACCTTGTATCATGCAAAAATTCTTGTATCTATGATTCATTTCTTGACCAAAATGAATCTGAATGTATTAATCGGTACTGAGAGGTTTGTTTACACATCAGCCTGCGCAACAAAAGCATTTCTCAAAAGGATGGTGAGGGGTCAAGTTGCTGTTTATAATTTACAAAGTTTAGGGACATCTCTGTGGCTTTGGTAAACTGGGAACGTGGTGTCACATTGTGAATCTGGTTTAACATTGTACGTTCTGCACTGCAGTTACATCAGCGCCCTCTACAGTATGGGAGGGCGAATAACACTTAAGTTTTGGAACGAGGACATGGCACTCACAAGGTAGCTGTCGACAGATTTCATTAAGTCTGAACACTGAGCAGGTGGGACCTCTTTGTCAAAAACCTTTTGGTTTGTTCACAGTTTCAATGAACCAGCGTAACGGTGAATTCAATTCCGGGTTAAAAAACAAGAGAAACGGGTAATGCGCTGTGTACAAAGCAAAAGCGATCTTTAAAACAACTGTTATTTAAATATAAAGAAAAACAGAGCCATTCGTGGCTGGTGAAAACAGATACTGTACAGCTGATTAGTGACGTTTTTCTGTACCAGACGTTTCACTCAGTACACGAAGCCGTACGCAACAAATTGTAATCTAAGTCCATTCAGTAGTTAAGGTGACGAGTGTCTCCACTAAGTTCAACTGCACTACATTTTGTAACCATTACAGTCTTAACCTGGAAAACAAGGTTTTAAAAATCTGTACATTTGTTAATGATGAATTAGGACTGAAAGCATTTACAAGAGTGATTCGACCGGCACTTGACCAGTTGTTGCGTGACTGCCACAAAAGAGATCCCGTAAGAAACTACTACTAAGCCATAAACCACAAGGCCATTGCAGTAGCATGAAAACTCATCTACGCAGCGAGTCTGAAGCAAAGTAACAACTGCAAGCGCTCGTCTGAACCAGCACTGTTTTGGCCATGTCGTGTTGGTGAGGATTGCTAACTTTCTCCACCTTTCTGCATCCTTCACGTCCTGTCACAGCAACGTCCAAACTGAGTTAACTAGTCAAAGTGCTTCTCAACACACGGATGGTGTCTAAGCAAGTTAAGCTAATAGGATATATTTAAACGCATACAACAAACCGTCTCACGTGTACCAACGTTCTTTGCCTTGCACCTCAATCTTCCTCACCATCACAAGAGCCGGTCATGATGCTCTCAAGTAAACATGGCGACACATTTATAGAAGGGTGCGCTGGTGATATGCACACTTATGCATGCTAAGATCATCTAAACTCGTAGTATCGAAATGGCATTTAAGCACTTTCGCAGGCACCCAGCCTTTAAAAAAAAGAAGCCCCACCTGGTTTTTCAGATGATCTCAGCAGGTTTCTTGGTATCGGCGTGCATTACATACAACAGCCCCAGCTTCAAAACTCCTTTTCGCACACTGTCAAATGTCTACAACTGTGCCGTCAAATGGTTTCAGTCATAGCCGAGCTAAAACGGCACTCAAACCGATATCTTTATTCTGTCATGTACAAACACTCACCCTCTGCGAGGTCCAAACACCGGCACCGTTCAGACTCTCCGCAGGCGTCAAACCCCAAAGCAAAGAAAAGTAAAAAAGCAAGGCACTATAATCTTCGGAAAGCTCACCGGACGTGGGCAAAAAGAGAACGTTTCTTCAAGTACATTTTTACATTTTACATTCACATTTTTTCGAATACACAAAAAATACAAAGGGGAAAAACAAAAAGGTTAAAGTGTCTCCAATAAGTTGTGAAATAATGAAATAGCTAGCCTTACATCTCATGAACGCTAATATCCATAACCCTCACAATTTTATGTTTTTTTTTCTACCTTTAATTTAAACGCATGTTGTCCAACAACATTTATAATAATCACAGTGTTTCAACATCAAAAACTGATGAGTAAATACAGGTCCATACAGAACACAACCTTCTCATTTGACTGTTGCCAACTATTATAACAGGCCCCCAAAATGCTGCCAGGATCAAAAAAAGCTGTACCATCAGAGCTTTGTCGGTGAATGGGTCTACATGTCACATCTACCCACCCCAAATAAAGACAGCGTGAATGGTGACCACAATCTTCTGCCATTTACCATAAATGGGCGCAGCAAAATGTTGACCTCTAATTCACTGCAAAGGGGGCCATGGGTTTTGACAGACGGACTCCCCCACCAAAAGGAACAGATCTGTTTATCTAAACTATAATACACCATTACAGCTCGCCTTACGGTGTGGCCTGATGAGAGAGGTGGAAGAGGATATTAAGCATGTGAATGTGCTGCAAAGCATGCTGGGAAGCCGTAGTATTTTGTAGCACAAACCCTGGGGCAGCTTAAAGGCCTCCGAACATCTGAAAAACAGAAATCTCTCTAACATTTGCTACACAAGGCCGGCTCGAAGGGCGTACGGTAAGAAAACCAACCCAACCAAACAAAACAAATGGAATCATAACCCTCACAACCCAATTTAAAAACAAAGTACGATCTTGTACACGGATTTTCGTTTTATCGAATGAAGGACACTTTTTGTGTTTTAAAACAGAGTTTTTTCCCCCACCGTTGTAATTATTGCATTTTTCATGGCATTGCAGCAGAGGGTCGAGGGCAGGGGGAACAGGGGTACGCGGTTTGTCTGTCCGTCTCCAAACCGCCCTCCGTTTGCTGACGATGAGCGAGTGTGAGGAGATAAAAGGCGAGACAGCAAACCAGTCGATTCAAATCACTCTGGAGTAAAATGTGTGGGCCTGGATGGTGAACGATGACGTCGCTACACACTTTGAAAGATGTTAAACCATAACAATTGTAAAACTGTCTTTGGCCACATCACATTGCATTCGTTGCGTATTCGTCCCCTCCTGTGTCTGGTTGGACATTATCTGTAAATGTGCAAGAAGATTCCGCAGGTGCATCTTGGCATCTTCTTTCTCTTCAAACCTCTCAATGCTTTCAGACAAATCTGCAATGCAATAGCACACACATTCCAAATCCCATATCAGCCCCCTGCCTCTTTCTCTGACCGTCCCCTCCACCAAAATCTTTCGGCCTAGCACGGCAAGGCCCTGCACTATGTGGTCTTCAGGTTGGGTCCGCCAGGGTGGCTGACTGACTTTTGCAAAGTGCTGATGTGGAAGGTCTGTATTGGGGTGGGAACCGGTGGAAACTGGCCCAGGGGTTGCGAGGAGGCAAGTAGGCCACCCTGGGCGTGCGGGGCAGAGCTGGCCCACTGGGCGCTGTAAGGTGCGGATGGGTAACCGTACTGCGGCGTGGGGCACAGGGAGCCTTTCCGGGTCCCTAGAGAGGTAGCAGGAGTGTTGGGTATGGATGGGTGACCACTCAGAGTCGAAGCGATGCTTGGGCACAGCTGGCCCGGAGCGGAGTACTTACGGCCCATGTTGGCAGGAGGGACCATCTGAGGAGAGATGAGGAAAAGACATGTAAAACACGCTGGCTGTTTTAGCATCACCAGTGCCCTCTAAATCTCCCAAAATGTCAAATTCAGGTTCTTACATCGTGACTGTTGCCCTGAGGGGCCGAATGTTGTTGATGTTTGGTGACTCTCTTGCCCTGGGACAGGTTCATAGCATCCCTGGCCCAGTTGTCCACCAGCTTGTGCAGTTCGTCTGTGAACATCCCCTTGCAGCTCTGGGACTGAGAGACGGACGGCTGGTTTGGATTCAGACCAGTTCCCGCCACCGTATTGGTGCTGCTCGTCCCTACGCAAAGAAAAATGACAATGTAATTGACAAGTCATTCGAACCGACTTCCCACAAACCCACAGCTGATGGCCACAGACTATATCGAAGTATACATGTATATTTTCATATACATAAGGTATGTAGGAAACAGAATTCATGGCAGTGAGGCCCTATGGAGCACCTGGGCGTCCGCTGTGATGCTAAAGTGACAGTTTTATCACTCTGAATCCAGCCTGCAAAACAGGGCACCATGAAAGTGTTACAACAGCATCTCAGGCACTTCACCTTTTTAAATGGCCTGCGTTTTATGATCATGCTTGTCATTATGATGATGTGTCAACACAGCGTAAAAAGGAGCGAGATGGTGATAAAATGGAACAGGGTCACCAAAAGCTCCAGTATTAGCTTGAAATGAACTGCAATGTCTCCTACACTAGAAGAGGTTAATTCTGTTCTTTATTCATTTGAAATGTATATGTACAGTTTTTGGATATAATCATAGAGTTATAGACGTTATGTTTCAAGTTTTAGCATTAGTATTTGGGAGAGGAGGTATGAGTAGATACATTTAGACTATACTGTTTACTGAGCACTTAAAGGGACAGTTCACCTAAAAATAAAGACTTCACCACTTACTCATCCTTTCTTATTTTCAAGAGGTTTAGACAAATGACTCAACTTCTCTCGTCCAAAAAAGGAATCCATTGTAAAAGCAGTGTGCAAGGAAGACAAAAGCAGTAGTCACTATTCACTTTCATTGTTTAGATAAGAGCCGCTGGAACAATGTACTATAAATAACTGTGTTTCACAAAAGAAAGAGATAAGGGTGAGGAAATGACAAAACTTTCTTATTTAGGTGAACTGTTCCGAAGCAAGATGAAGCAGACGGGCTGAAGAGATGGGTTAAAATACCTCAGCTTCTTCGTAAGACACAACACTGTCATACCAAGAGATGACGGTCTTTAAACAGACCGAAGGCATCATGCACTGCTCTAAGCTGTCTGCTTTAGTACGCACGTTGCTCAAAAAAACCCAAAGCTGAGGCATTTGAAGTGTAAGTTAAATAAAGCTTACAAACAAACACATTTTTATAAATCAAATCTCATCATTTCAATGATGCCCACTGGCAGTATACGTAAGACCTGTTAGGACAGCAGACAAAGCCTTTCAGAATGCAACAGAAGCCCCATAAGGAACTGAGAATTCTGGGTAACGTAGTCCAGAGCAAGCCATGCTTAGAAAGACAGGCACACGCTTTTCCCTCGAGTGCAAGTGCTGGGCTGTAAAAAAAAGACAATGAATCTACTCCAAAAGATCCCTCGCTTGACTCAAAGCAGGCTGCAGGGGGCAGGATAACATCAGGATAAAGTTTGAAGCAGAAATAAACCCAGTCCTACTGGAATGACGCAATTTTGGGTACAGTGCACAGCTAGGCCAGTATTCAGCCAGTCGTATTGTCTCCGTTGGTCTGAAAGAACAACACTGTACTTGCGAATATAACATTAAATGTCTTTAAATGTTAAAACCCGAGCACAGCACAGTTTCGATGGAAAAGTGGCAAGGAAAGCTACACACAGTTCGACATCAGCATTTACTAGATGACTTCCATTCACCATGTTCACCAATCTCTTGTATTTTGGCCTTCTATTTGTAAAAACCTTCCTTTAAGTGTAAATGTTTTTCTGTGAAAAGCCGAGCAGCATCGCCTCAAATACACTGGTTTGTACCGTGATTAAACCCTGTGCTTATAAATGAGGCTTCATTACACCCTTTTAATGGGTGAGAAAGCCAATCCGGACGGGACAAGGACGTGCAGAGAGAGAGAGAGAGAGAGAGAAATGAGTTTAAAAAGAATGCAGATGAGCACAGAAAAAAGAGGTCTGGGGATTTGAACTGGCTTGCGTGTAATGGGATGAGCGTTCGGACCAGTCCATTTAAAGTGCACTAGTCTGCTGCAGAGTGGTGTCGGGCGGTGAGATGTTTAGAAAGAGTGCCATTGATTCTCTATGTGCACAAACATATATGCATACATGTTCTGCAAACGTGGAATTTCCAGACACCCAACACCACACTGTGTAAATGCTCTTTTTCATAAAAAAAAAATTCAGGGGGAAATACAATTTAGCATTGATGTCTTGTACACGGTAATATAATGTTGCATTTCTTTACGAATGACTTTGGATTTTAGCCCAAGTATTTAACTAAGAATATTTATTTGGAGTTAGAAAGTTTTAACGATGAACGAAAACCTTGAAATATCAATATGCACCCCCACCCCAGTTTTCATGTTGGAACTTACACAGGTATTTTCTCATATGAACTTATATTTAAGAGATTTACACATGAACACACATTACATGCCACACTTATAACACATGAATGGGGTCATCAGAGAGGAAATGCTCAAGTCAGCGCCACAGGACACAAGACGAGGGAGTGCAGGAGTGAGTGACGACAGGAGAGAGCAGAGAGGAAAGGGAGGATGTATAAAAGAGAGATAATTACTACAGAGCTGGTTGCAGGGGCAGACTTTTTTCACCATCTTCCCTGAAGCATGGAGAGAACGACGGGATTGAGAGAATCAGTGTTATAGTAACTCAACATCCGACACAATGCATTATGGGAGTGCATTAAAACAAGCTAGCCTACAGTCTTACTCAAAGCCTTGACATACCGTACAGTGTTTTGAAAGCAGTGATGGTAAAGTGAATGGAGGGAGGTGGTCTGGTGGAGACTATACTGTCCTAGTGAGGGGTATTACAACGTGAGAACACACGGTGCGAGTTTTCTTTTCTTCTGACTGCTAATGGAAAACATTGAGTCTGAGTAGCACCTGTGTCGAGGGACATGTTGCTAAAACTGTTTGTTTTTTGTGCGTCAAAAATGAATCGAACACAACATCAACTGGTCATCTGCATTCCATTCTTGAATTAAAATCAAACGGATACACTGCTACATTATGACATATAAGTGTAAGGGACTGTATTGTACACTCACCTAAAGGATTATTAGGAACACCTGTTCAATTTCTCATTAATGCAATTATCTAATCAACCAATCACATGGCAGTTGCTTCAATGCATTTAGGGGTGTGGTCCTGGTCAAGACAATCTCCTGAACTCCAAACTGAATGTCAGAATGGGAAAGAAAGGTGATTTAAGCAATTTTGAGCGTGGCATGGTTGTTGGTGCCAGACGGGCCGGTCTGAGTATTTCACAATCTGCTCAGTTACTGGGATTTTCACGCACAACCATTTCTAGGGTTTACAAAGAATGGTGTGAAAAGGGAAAAACATCCAGTATGCGGCAGTCCTGTGGGCGAAAATGCCTTGTTGATGCTAGAGGTCAGAGGAGAATGGGCCGACTGATTCAAGCTGATAGAAGAGCAACTTTGACTGAAATAACCACTCGTTACAACCGAGGTATGCAGCAAAGCATTTGTGAAGCCACAACACGCACAACCTTGAGGCAGATGGGCTACAACAGCAGAAGACCCCACCGGGTACCACTCATCTCCACTACAAATAGGAAAAAGAGGCTACAATTTGCACGAGCTCACCAAAATTGGACAGTTGAAGACTGGAAAAATGTTGCCTGGTCTGATGAGTCTCGATTTCTGTTGAGACATTCAAATGGTAGAGTCAGAATTTGGCGTAAACAGAATGAGAACATGGATCCATCATGCCTTGTTACCACTGTGCAGGCTGGTGGTGGTGGTGTAATGGTGTGGGGGATGTTTTCTTGGCACACTTTAGGCCCCTTAGTGCCAATTGGGCATCGTTTAAATGCCACGGCCTACCTGAGCATTGTTTCTGACCATGTCCATCCCTTTATGACCACCATGTACCCATCCTCTAATGGCTACTTCCAGCAGGATAATGCACCATGTCACAAAGCTCGAATCATTTCAAATTGGTTTCTTGAACATGACAATGAGTTCACTGTACTAGAATGGCCCCCACAGTCACCAGATCTCAACCCGATAGAACATCTTTGGGATGTGGTGGAACGGGAGCTTCGTGCCCTGGATGTGCATCCCACAAATCTCCATCAACTGCAAGATGCTATCCTATCAATATGGGCCAACATTTCTAAAGAATGCTTTCAGCACCTTGTTGAATCAATGCCACGTAGAATTAAGGCAGTTCTGAAGGCGAAAGGGGGTCAAACACCGTATTAGTATGGTGTTCCTAATAATCCTTTAGGTGAGTGTATATGTTTAGCAACAAGTACGGGTCATTTTGAGATTCCTGAAAATCAGCCAATCAGAGGGCCTGGCAAAATCAAGAACCAATCACATGACAGTGTACGAAGGAGACAAAAGAAAAAAGCGTTACACACAAAGAGCCAAGCAGGGCGTACTCAGAAAACGCGTCCTCCTGCCACCTGGTTTGAAGGTCACTCTCTCCGACCCACAGCTAAACTTTATACAGCCTGTGGTACAAAAAGAGGGAAAAGAGGGCAAGCAAGAAAGAGAGAGAGAGAGAGAGAAGAGATGGAGTAAGAGAGAGAGAGAAAAAAAGAGTGTACACAAATACACAGTGAGAATGGTAACAGAGGTCAGTAAGCCATGAATTCCTGACAGATAGAGAGTGAAGGAGGTGAAGGAGGGGGAGTGCGGCCCTGGGTGGGAGAGCATTGAGCTGCACAGAAAAGGAGGGGAGAAAAGGGGCGCCCCCCGCAGGAATAAGCATCAGCCCTGCAGCTCCATCCATATCAAAACATGCACCGTCTCAGATGGCGTCTCTCTGATATGCCCATATCACCAGAAATAAGACCACAACGTTCATAATAAATAAACACTGCAACATACGCAACTAACATGAAATCCAATTTCTCTCAATTGTATCATTTTGTGGTCTCCTCAAATTTGGAAGAAACAAAACTCAAAGACGCACCGAGATCACTATTTTCAGCAAACGCATGGGGTCAAGCGGTGGGCTGTGACATGTTCGGCCTTTATTTTACCTTGCGAAGTGACGCACAAACTGGGCGCGGAGAGCGTGCCGTCGCTGGTGTAAGCGGAACACAGGTTCTCATTAGAGGGGGAGGGTTTGAAGGACTGGAGCAGAGGGCTGCTGCCCCCATCTATCATCCCCCCAGGGGCCAGAAACGCCTGCTGGGACGGGTACACAGAGGGAGCGCTCTGCGCTGATAAAGTGCTGGCTGCTGAAACAACACACACACATAGAGAAGCGCTGATCAGAGCCAGGACGGAAGATGCACACACACACACAATGTCGTTCTGTAAAACAGGTGCCTTTTCCTGAAACATTTAGAAAGGTAACAGGACTGAAACCTCTTTTACAGAATGACCCTGATCCCATAATGCCAAGCAGGAGGCAGGACGGAGGGAGGGAATACCTGGCTGTACAGGACTCTTGCTGCTCTGCAAGCTGCCGCGGCTGGATTTGCTGCTCTTGCTCTTGGCAGGACGTCGTCTACGGCCGGCGGGATACAAAACAGGTGGGTTGATCATGCCGGGCGGAGCTTTGCCCAAACGTGCAAAAAGGGTGTCGATCTCGGCTTTCTGTCGGACATACAGGGCCTGGCTTTCAATCATGTGCCTGACAGGGTAACAAAGAGATCTTAAATACCAATATACCATCCGTCATATCAGATCGGGGAAAAAAATGGTGAAAACATACTTCTCCCTCAGCCTGCTGACTTCTCTCTTAAAGTCCTCGTCTTCGAACTCCGAGTCATTGTCGCTGCTCAGGTAGGGACTGATGGAGTTGTTGAGAGGGCCGGGACTCTGGGCTGGACCGTTTCCTAAGGCTGGATGGGAGTGAGGTCCCGGTTGGCGTTCAGGAGCAGACATCTCGCTCACGGAGAAACGACCCACTTTGGTGTCCGCCTTAGTAGTGACTTGAAAACGTCCGATGGCGGTGGGCTGGGGTGAGATGGCGTTCCGGTCGGAGGTGGGGCTGTCGATCCTGTCTGCCGCAGCGTTTCTGAGGGGAGAGGAGGTCCGGTGCAGCGTGTGCTCAGGGCTCGAGAGGGTGGAGGAGGACGATGAGGTGGAAGATGATGATGTGGTAGATGAGTCGCGGGAGGTGGTGGGAGCCTGCGGGGAACTCTCATCAGGAGCTACTGACACCTGAATAACAGATAGAAGGAGTAAGTCAGCTCAGCGCCACATGGTTTAAACTTCCTGTTGTTAATAATACTGTCATGCTAAATCATTCAGGCACCTGGAATCGTCCCAGTTTGTAGCCTCCAGTTGCGGGTACAGCCGCTGGCTCTCCATCCAAGGAAAACGGAACTGAAAGAGCAACATCAATAAACGCCACAAATAATGAGTTCTTGTCATTTCATAAAGATATTTTAATGAAAGATTGTTCCTAAGCCGTTTTGGGTCACCCATAGTAGTACAAAAGACCACTATCAGAGTCGATGGTGACCTAAAACGGCTTAGTTACAAACTTTCATTAAAATATCTTCATTAGTGTTCAGCACAACAAAGAAATCCATACAGGTTTGTAACAAATACAAACCTGTAACAACTACAAACCTGTATGGATTTCTTTGTTGTGAGCAAATGATGACAAAATTTTCAATTTTGGGTGAACGATTTCGCGTATTTTTACACTTTTTATTATACAGGAATGTAAAACAGCTATTAGTCAACATTAACCTCAGGGTAAAAAGGTGGATCGTTTAAAAGACAAAGTTTATCATATTTTGATTAAAAATAAAAAGACATTTTCATCTACGGAATAACATGCACCCATAAATAATTTGCAGTATAAACAGGATTGTGTTTTTGCAAATGTTGTAGGGTAAATTTCGACTTTCGAGGTTTAATCTGTGAAACTGGCAGCACACACCTGGCTGTCCTCCAAATGGCATCCCGGTGACGGAGCACTGCAAAGCAAAACAAAGACGAGTGGAATTACAATACAAACATATGTAGACACAGCCTAAATGACATTTATTCACAAAAAGGTGTGTAAGACCCAACATGCAAGACCCAAGAATCTTAAACCAGTACGCAAGTGAAATCAGAATTGACAGGATTTCTCAGTTTCGACTGGTGAATTCCAAGAACTCTAAAAGATGCCCCAACTGATGTCAAAGTAGCTAATCCTCTCTTGAAAAATTGCTGGAGATCTGAGAGACATTGCTTAATCTGCTCTGTGTATGGAAAATTCCAGTGTTGAATCTGTAAGTGAACTAAACAAAAGCAGACAGCTCTGGTGTTTTTTCGGTCAGCCCCCTGTTAGTGTGCTTGTACCTGATGCATGGCGCTGCTGATTGGGACGGTCTCTGGACTCAGAGCCCGTCTCAGCTGGGCGTCCAGATCCTCCAAGGGCTGCTGAGACTAAACAATCCATTTCACCAATTAGTCAAGTCCATTTAACAAAACACACATACTCATACAAAACGCTTATTGCTTGTGGCAAGTGCGCGCAAATCCGACATGGGAACAGTGAATCTAATTAAATCCAGCACGAGACGGTCTCTTACAGTAAGTTTAAAGTCAGATGACCGTTGCCTGGAAGGGCTGCATGCTTTTAATCCAAGTTAAGGTTTCCTGTCATGCTACATCTCAAATTTGTGTTTAAATTGGTCGGCGTTCTGCAGTTCCTGACATGTTTTGTACGACTCGGCTAGGGGCCAACAAGCACTTTTACACTAATTTCCTCTTTTAAGAGGCAGAGAAAGATATTGCTCTGAATCTATGAATATGCAAGATTTAGTTTAAATCTCTTCGGGGAGAACGTAAAGATTACACTGAATGCAAGGTCGATGACAGCAGGTCTCAAGATTGAGCCAAGGAAAATGACTTTGATTACAGCAATTTGGCTTTGCATCAAACTAAAAGATAATCAAAACTACTGATGATTAATCTTTCCTTTGGCTATATAGTTTAAAATATGCATAACTTACTATTAACAAATAAAGTTTGAGGGTTTCGTAACACGAATATGCATTACTGTGTGTGAGATCATGGTTTGACTAAATCCATTTCTCCAAGTAGAAAAAAATAGAGCAGCGAGTTAGTACGAGTCAAAGGTCATGCTCCTATCCGACCTCACAGGAAAGCAACACTAGTTATTCATGCTCTGTGTATTTCACAGGAAACGATATCCAAACAAAAAAGCACAGCGTGATAGAGAGAGAAAGCAATAAAAGGCACCTGAATTAAACAAGGTCCTGGGAAGGGTGGTAGGTGCTCTGATGGCGGCGAGCCAGCCTGATCGAGGCCAGCAGGCAACACCTAATGAATGAAGACGGAAGAGAAACTAAACCATCGTGATGAACAAGTGCTGGCAGATACGTCACTCTGAGAAAGCACCACAAGCTACATGCAGCACACAGGAGCCAAAGACTCATGTTTGGGAGGTTGAGCTGTGCCCAAAATGCTACCTGCCTCTTGTTATATAATTACAGAGTCAGTTGAGTCACATGCTACAGATGGACGCTTACAATCTCATGCATTTTGCCACGTATGAAATTCTGCCATGCATAAAATGTGATTAAAACAGACTATAACAGGTTTTCATATTGTTAGTAGTTGTGAGAGTAAAGTTGATAATGAAAACAAGAAAAGTGTTTGCATTAAATACTATGTCAATCTTTTTTTGAATTGGCCCTTTACTGTTTGTATAATATTTATTATAAATTGTAAAATATCCTGATGGTATTTTCTTTTGATCTCGAGTGAAGTCTGAACAATTTTCATGAACATTTTCTCTTCAACCATTAAATCACCCATCGCTCACCGGTAACCTTGACAACGGAGCTTTAGATGGTGTTGTCTGACTGTAGCCGACAGGGGTGGATCCATTACCCATGGCGGTCATCGGGGAGCCTGTTTGATGACCGGAGGTGCTCAGGGGTAAACTAGAGGGAGGAAGGGGGGTACCACTAGGGGTGGCGCATGTGGTTGGGGAGGAGGTGCCAGGGACGCTTGGGGTCGCCATGGGGTCAGAGGTCATATCGGACTGGGCGGATGGCGGACCAGACCCCAGGTCCATAAAGAGAGAGCGTAGTTTCTTATCCAGAGCTTGAATGTCATCAACGCCCTTTCCCTGCGGGTCGCTGTCACAATCCACGCAATGAATGTGGCTCTGGTTGGGCACGGTGGAGGTTTGAGGTTGGCTGTGCACCAGCGTGGGCTGAGTGAGCGGTATGTTTGTGGTGACGGGTTGGAGGGTGGGTACCTGTGGCTGGGCGGCTGCGGAGGGAATTACCGTGGTGGGGATGGTGGAAGGTGCGAGCTGGGGTGTTTCAAAAGCCGTGGTGGGAACTACAGTTGGCGTGAGTTGAGCAGTCGTGGAGGGGATGAACGGCTGTTCGGCACTGCTGCCGGAAACAGAACCCACAACATTCACAGGAGCCACTGGTTGAGGGAGCGATGCGACCATGCTGGCCGGCGCTGGCACAAGAACTGTTGTCTGGGGGAACGATGTAGAGGCGGGCATGGTGCTGGGCAGAGCTTGCACAGGCAGAGATGAGGGAGACGTAATAACACTGATGCCGGTAGGTATAGATGGCTGACTTGGAGGCTGAGGGGGCTGAGACATGGGCAGTGAATGGGTGGGTGTGGAGGTCATGGCAGAGGTTGGCGTCTGTTGAAGGGTAGGAGGTGGTGATGTCGACCCCGGAGGGTTTGCTGACACAGTGGGTAGAGATGCCGAAGAGGTTACTTCAGACACATGTGCTAGCGGGGGAGAGACCATCGGGGCGGTGCCAGAGGGCAAGGGTGTTACAGGGGGCAGTAGAGGGGGCATTGAGGTGTGGAGTATTGGTGGTGCAGTGCTGGGACCGGGGTCAAACTGGCCCTGACGCATCTCCGAAAATGCCTTTTGCAAACTGACTACGGACGCAGACATTGAAAGCCCTAGACCTGGCACTGCGGTCGAAGCAGATGAGAGAAAATACAGAATTAGGATACGGTTGCATAAAATGTCCAACAGACAAACTTGAACCCACAATCTTGATTTTCTTATCTCTTGATGTACACTTACAGGATGAAGGCTCTTGACCCACGGGGACGGCGGGTTGGGGTGAGCTGAAGAACTGGTCTTTTAGCCTGGATTCGGGCACTGGACTTACGATAAACCTGCGGCCTGCTGAATGGACCACCAGGGCAGCTGAACAAGGCGGTATGCCTGAAAGAACAAGTGAAGGAGAGACCTCAGTCCTGACATGATATTAGCATGGGACATTAATCTGTTTTACATGCTAAGATCATAAACTTTACCTTGTTCAAGAGGTGCAGAGGTGGTGGGCAGATGTTGCACATGATCATTGACCGCCTGTATGGACACATTTAAGTTGTTTAGACGACGTTGTCAAAAAATATATATTTTTGTGTAATATATCATACATGGTCTACAATGCAAACTATTTCATGCCTTCTGAGCATAGCTTACCTGGCTGCGTTCTCGCTCTACACCTTTCTCATCTGCTGTCTCTATGACCTCCCGGATCTGCTCGATGAAGGACTCGCGCTCGCTTTCTAGAATAAATTCACTCTGAACCTAAAACAAAAAGGAGGAAATTGCTTAAAATAGCAACAGAAAATGTTCGATTCAGTCTTGTTTCTGTCACATTGTGTATAAATAGTTCAAGTTCAAGTTCATTGGGCATTTCTGGTTGGTATTAAAAACATGCAGGTGGTGTTTCAAGTTACCATTATCTGTGCAATTTCCTCTGGGTTATCTCCGTCCAGATCAAACTTAAACGTCACCATTTTTCTGTTATGTGTTTCCAGCTGACATTCTGCAACTCTGTCGCCCATGCTGGAGATCTGAAACAAGAATGAGATGTTTTTCCCACTGTTACTCACCACTATCAAAAATCCTCCGAAAATATTTCCAAAATGTAGTAGACGTACATTAAGGACGTTGAGCTTGGCTTTAGAGGTCTTGTCGTGGCGCGAACGACTGCGCACTGATCTGCGCTGGTGCCGTTTTGCCGAACGACCCTCATGCCTGCCGCCCGTTACGCCCTCATTACCATCACTGAGCCCAGATGCCACGTCAGAGTGATAACTGAAGAGGTAAAAAAACATATAAATCCACTGTTTTGATGTGCTAGCAATTTTTATCAAATTCTGATTGTATTATTAATAAACCATTACACATTGTGAATCTGGTAACTGGCGGATCTTACCTATCCACCGCAGGAGCTTGAAGTTGTGACAGCTCTGTTGTCAAAGTCTGAGCGACGGAGTGAGGAGTCTTAGACAAGAAAAAAATAATTAGAACAGATAAAGGCACAAACCAGGCTGACTCTTTGTGAAGCAAAGGAAATAAACACATCAAAAAACCAAGAGAGAAAAACAATAAATACAATGCTGCAGAAAAAGATTATCAAATCAACCTCATGATTTCATTTCAGCTTCCCAGACAGATCGACAAAGACTGAAAGGTCACGAGATAACTGTAGCAAAAGACAAACGCAGCATTACCACTAGAAATAATCTCATTGTACCTGTATAATGACAGTAAACAGCTTACATTTTGGGGAGTTAACCAAATCAGTCTCTGGTACCAAAATTTCTACCTGTCTGCCCGACTATTTAAAACTAAATGAAAGTGTGATTAAGGGGAAAGAAAATATTGTGAATGCTTTTAATAGTCATTTTAGTTCTATTAGTTTAGTTAAAGATTTAAATAATTTAAAAGAAAATAACATAGGAGGTAGTGTGGAAGCTGCTTCATGTTGTTTTACTCCAGTTTTAGAGGCACAAGTTTATGAAGCTCTGCTAAAATTGGATTGTAAAAAATCAGCAGGTACTGATAATATAGAGCCTTATTTTTTTCAATTGCTACAGCTCTGATAACGGAGCCTATTACCTCTATTTTTACTTAAGCTTAACTTCAAACGTTATTCCCAAAATCAGGTTTCAGATCAGGTCATAATACTACTACAGCAGTAATGTTAGTCACTAATGATGTTATAAATTGTTTGGATAGAAAACAGCACTGTGCAGCATTATTTGTAGATCTCTCTAAAGCGTTTGACTCCTTGGATCATAAACTTTTGCTGCAGAGGCTAAAGTATGTTGGTTTTAGTGAAAAGGCTATAAATTGGTTTCATAACTATTTATCAGAGAGAGTTCGGTGTCTCAGCTGAGAATTATATTTCAAGGATCTATTTTAGCACCGATTTTGTTTTCAATTTATATTAATGATTTAGGGCGTGGGATTACCTCAGCTAAAATTCATCTCTATGCCGATGACACTGTTATTTATACTGCAGCGCACTCTTGAAACCGAGCCTTAGAGCTTTTGCAAGAATCTTTTCGGTCATTGCAATAAATCATTGTCATTGATAAACTTAAAATTGGTTTTAAACTCTAAAAAAATCAAAATATATGATTTTTTCTCGTAGTAGTATCAAATCAGACAATCCTATTTTAACATTACAAGGAGAGTATATAGAAAGAGAAAAAATGTATAAACACTTGGGTATATGGCTGGATGAAAAGCTGGACTTTCATGTAAATATTGAAAATCTTCTGAAAAAGCTTAGACCTAAATTGGGTTTTCTATATCGAATCAAGAAATGTCTTCCTCATGAAGCAAGAAAACAAATTATACAAAGTTGTTTCCTTTCAGTTTTAGATTATGGGGATGTGCTATATATGCGTGCAAGGTTAACTCAGCAAGGTTTACCATGCTGCCCTATGAATAAGTGGGCTGGTCGTCCTCGTCTCAAAGGAGAAAAATACACATGTTGTTGTTCATTGCCAAGGCGCTGTTAGGAAAATTACCTAATTATATCTGTAGTCTTCTATTTTATCACACTTGTAATTATACGACTAGATCTTCTACCAAATTGCTTTTAAAAATCCCAAGAGTATAAACAGAGTTTGGTAAAACTGCCTTTTCTTTTAATGCACCTTTTTTGTGGAATGAACTGCAGAGCATCTTACTGTTGGAACAAATCCCTTCACTGAATATTTATATAAAAAAAGCTTTGAAACATGTGAATGTTTTTAATTAACTTCTTTGATCTCTTGTATGCACTAACTGTTTGATGTGTCTGAAGTTGTTTTATGTGTAACTTTTTGTGCTGCCATTTTGGCCAGGACTCCCTGGAAGAAGAGATTTACATCTCAATGGGACTATCCTGGTAAAATAACCAAAAAATAAATAAAAAATTAAATTCACACTGTATACACTAATGTGCTGAGAGTTAGTCGGGGGGTGGCTGAAGCAGGTTCCAGGTACCTGGAATGGGGTGTCTGCTGGCAAACATGGATGTTCGGCAGGGGTGGGGACATGGGCCACAATGATGGTTGGCACTACAGGTTGCTGCGCTGCTGAGGGCGTGGGTACCGGCTGCGGCAGGGACCGCTGAACCGCAGTTACTGGAAGCAGCAATGAGGGCACTGTCGCGGCAGCCAAGTTCGGCATGCAGGGAGCCTTATTGCAAAGCTTGGGGAGGTAGCAGAGGGGCAGGTGGATCAGATTGATGGCTGGGCAGATGGAGGACGAGCAGGGAATTGTGTTTTCGGGGGTTGTGCAGGGACCAATCGGTGAGGTTGATGGAAACCGCAAGGCCTGATTATGTGTGAGAGGAGCGATGTCTCAATAAACCACAGCAAAAACAACAGACGGCATATGCCTCGGGGTGAATTGAGGATTACATCGAACGCAAGCAAAACAAACATCAACTTTAATTTACGAGCCAAACAGTTATGAGATTACATTAGCAGGGGCTTCTTTCTAAGTGCCTAAAAACTGTCGCTATCAAAAACAAAACGTTACACAACAACACATCAAACTATTTATTCCAAAAATGGACTTGTGAGATCAACCCATGTGTACAGTTATATTCAAAAAGCAAAGCGTCTTTGTGGTGGAATACAACACAATACATAGTAACAATATGATCTGGGCTTCCAGGACAAACAGGTTTTCTGGACAAAACATCGTAGCACTAAACAAGGTGGACTCATCTTTAAACAACATCCAAATAACGTCCATGCAACATACACAAACAGCATGCTAGAAAACACGGCACACAAGCTCATCTGAGAAAGAAGGCCACAGAGTCTCAGACACACAAAGGTTAAAAGGAAACAAAAAATTCCAATGAGGAAGAGGATTTGCTATTTATCAAGTCAACATGAAATGGCATTCACCATCTGGGCGGAAAAAAAGAAAAAAGTAGGAACTTGATGTGTGTTACCTGTGTGGGTGGAGGCCCGGTCTGCACCTGCGTCTGGGAGCCGGTCTGAACCACGTTGCTGGGAGACTGTTGTGGAGCTTGCTGGGGTACAGACAAACCAGGTTGGGAAGCTGGTCCTAGAGAAACCTGCTGCAATACAGGAACCTAAATGGAAAACAGAAGACCCACAGCCAGGCACGAATCTCGATTATTTGACTCTTTTGATATTACGGCAATGCTGGGAGGAAGAAAATAGACAGAGTGCTGAAGAAAAACATAAGCCCATAGAAAACCTGTACATTAAAAGCATCACATGCATTTTCCATGAATGACTGTGCTCTCTCACCTCTCTTGATTTGTCTTGATCTCTCATAAACGTGCCCTGTCATGTCTGTGCAAACTACTTACCTCAAATGAATATACTTGGGAATATCCCTTTAATTGAACCATTTAGCGCCACGAGACTTTATATCCATATATGTTATAATTTGGGACTACTTTTCAATTTGCTTTCATCTACTAAAAGAAGAGTCGAACTTATTTACAGAATCCAGAACATTACTTAAAACCACCATAATCAACCTTATGACTAAACAGAATACACAGAAAACAGAATACACACCCAATCTTATTTCAAACAATCATTCTCAAATTAGTCCTTCAAGACAAATGCATTAAAGACCCAGATTTGGTAATACTCGCATTTAAAAGCTTCCGTTATTTAAACAGCTAAAGACTGTGCAACATTTCAAATTGTGCAAATAGTAATGAAATGACAAAGAAAAGCAAAGGAAACAAAAGATTCAGGTAAATGTAAGAAAGAGAGGAAATGGGTGTTTTCTCTACCTGCGAAGGGAGCGCTTGGACGTAGTAACCTCCATACTATAAGAAACAAATACAAGACCGTGTAAGTGAAAGGCACCTCTGATGTCCACAGCTTTCATACGCAGGAGAGAATCCAGAGCGAAAACAAAACTCAAAAAGGTCTGGAAGTGTTTTAAAGGGGAGTGATTGATTTGCCTTTGCTCTACATTTATGCCAATGGTGAAGGGAAAGAGACAATGTGATCAGGAAGAAGGATGTCTTACCTGCTGAGGAGCGGGGACGGCCGATGGGGTGCTGCAGGAAACCAAAGAAATGGAAGTTGTGGACTGCGGAATGGGAACCTGCACCTGCTATGAGAATTGAAGAAATATGGAAAAAGAGAGAGAGAGAGAGAGAGAGAGAGAGAGGTGGTGGTGGAGAGATGGAAAAAGAAAGTCAAAACCTCATCTTGGCTCCATCATAAACAAAAACTATTCAACTTTAAAATACTGACTATTCATACACAAAGCGTGAACACCGAGTAACATCACTCAGGTCATGGTTCACTTTTTGTGTATGCCTTTCTCATCTCACGATTAACTGACAAACAAGCATCAGGGTGTTAGCCAGGGAGTGAGTAGGCTTCATGCACGTGACTCTACATGATTCTGTACTCTGTAGCTTAGGTGAAGGTTATACCAGAACCCAGGGAAGCGCCCTGCGTGTGCTGTAGTTTGTATAACCGAGGAAGCGTTTCCTGAAAACACGCTGCTGGATTTGACCCTTAGAAAGCGGCAAGTATACTTGTCTTTCAACTTCTCTTCTCTGGGATACAGACAAGTATAGTTGCTCCAGACGTAGATCACCTTACCTTGACATTATATCAAAGGATCTACTCATTATTAGTAAGAGGCTTAGAAAGCAGCGGGAATAACGAACTTAAAATAACAATGGTGTAAAAAGATAAAAAGAAAAGTTGCATAAAGATGGGGTACAGAATGGATCTGCGGGATGACATTGATACACAATGCCAGCCTTCTAAGGGTTATAAGTTGACTTCTAAACAAAAAAATGTGTTGATACTTTTTAACTGATGCTGTATCTCACAAAGACAAAATTGAAAAGGTGAAAATCACTAGGAACCGTTTTAACCATTTCCAGCCATCTATAATGTAGCAGATCTAATAAAGCGGGCGTTAAAATTCAACAACAAAAAAAAACATTTTTAAGAGCAGGATTAGAGAACCCAACATTAAAGAGGCAAGCAAACCGGTCTAAACCCCCATTTGTGTAGTATGTTTCTTGTGTATTTGGTCATACAAATCAGTTTCATCAAGCCTCATTTGACAAATAAAACAAGCATCTTTTAAAAATCTGATAGTACAAACACAAAAACTGTTACATTTTGGTCAACGTGCATAAAAAAATTGGTAAGAGGCAACCATGACTTCAGATTTGTATGCAATGTTCAGATATAAAGTTATACGTCATATCTGCACAAACACACAGGTACCATATACAGTACAGCACTATACAGTATGAACATACACACAAAATAATACTTACAAAACACACCTAAAATAAAAAAAATTGGAAATAAAATGACAATAAATTGAAGGGGATTTAAAAAGCAGGTTTATGCATATACAGCTCAGTATACCTCCTGAACACACTTCTTAGCCCTATGATATGGCTGGAGAGGGTTAAAACCACAACCACGGGACAAAAATCAGGTAACTGAGAGAAAGACAGGGAGTGCTAGGGAAAGGCAGACGGGAACGAGTAATTTTAGGTACCAGATGAGACAGGGCAGCCTCGTGGTATGCGAGGTTCGGTTGAAGGGTGGTTTGCCGGCCCCAGGCACTCATGTGCAAGGACGGGAGACCCGACGATTCGGAGGATGGGACGTACAGAAACGTCGGCTGACTGGGTGGGTGTCCGTCGCTGACGTTGCTCCCTCCCTCCGTTTTGTAATACAAAGTCTGAGGGATAGACTGAGCGCCGGAGGACTCTTGACCTTGGTACAATGGATGAGGGGGAGGTGAGTGGAACTCACCAGCATCAGAGGAGGTCATTGAGTCGCTTGATGGCTCAGGGCTGTGATCTTTCGGGCCGTGTAGAAGCAGGTTACCAGGGGGAAGAGGGAGTTCTGGGCTGATGTAGCTGTATAGTTCTTCAGTGACGGGCTGCAAGCGACCGCACACGCCCGCACTGCTGGCCGCTTCCTCAAGGTTAAGGTCCATGGAGCCGCGGCGGGCTCGGTAGAGTCTGGAGGCCAGCATGGCGGGGTCTGCCTGAAGGTTGTGCATGTGGAATTCAAAGGGTTCGGCAGTATGTGCCAACACAGGCGGCGCTGAATGAGGAAACGTGTGAGGTTGATAGACAGGATCACCAGCACCAACTGCCCCAGTTGGCTGTCCCACAGACAAAGAGCTTGACAAGCTCATGGGAGGCAGTTGCGGGACTGGGCTCTGGGTCAAACGCATGTGGTTTTGCACGTGAGGGTGCAGGTAAGCTGTCCCAGGTTGAGGCGGAGCCTCGTAGGCCAAGCTGGCGGCAGCAGCCGCCGCCTGCATCTGCTGATGGAAAGCGATGTGGCTCAACTGATGAGCCGTCATCGGGTAGCCACCATACGACATGGCTTCCAAGTGTTCCATTAACGCAGCCTGATTAAGACTCAACCTCCGGACGGCTTTCTCTTGCTCGGCTCTAACATCCTTGTATCCGTAGATGGATTCTGTAGGGGGTGGCAGGTGCAGTGGCTCGGCCAGCCTTTGAGCCGCCATTCCTTGCATCACGAACAGAGAAGGATCAACGCCGGCACCCATGGCCTCCATGCCGGAGAACGGGTGCAAGCTGCTGCCGTAGCTACGGTGGTAGGCGGGCTGGAAGTGTCGCGTGTGGGCCTCCAGGATGGAGGTGCTCTTGCGACGCTGCACGTTGAAACCTTTGGGTGGGCAAGACGGCGGAGGCGAGAAAGACACGGGCCGCTCTGGGATGGTGGGGAAAAAGTGCGGGGGCTCAACCAGACCTGAGCCTCCTCCGCCGTAGGGCTGACTCACTGACTGCGGCTGCAGTGACAATAACATATAGCATCTTTGTGAGGCAAAGGAAACAGCACAAGTTCACAAAGCAAGAAAAAAACAGAAAGAGAGAAAGATGTAAAGAGATAACAGGTGAAAAACAGACAATATTCATCTCAAAGGTAAAACTGCCTCAATGACAAAAGAATAAGTCAAAAGATGCTTAAAATATGCTAAATGTTTAACAAAAAGAAGTGTAAAAACATGATAGGGACAGATTCACGATTAAATACAGATGTGTCACAGGCTGAAGGGCCTAAGAACCATTTTTACAACTGTAGTTCTTCTAAATCTGTATTTAATGTGAACACAGGGCTCCAGCTGAATGAACCAGGGTAACACAAGTATCCAAAAGAGGTTTTAATATATGTATCTGTCTGTCTTCATTCCATCAGGACTGTGGTTAGCCCATCTATTCTCAAGATTTGTGACCCACCATAGCATTAGCATAATGGTTCATTATTGTTTCAACCTGAACCTTTGACTCACAAAAAGAGAAATCTACTTATCCTCATGTTGCGTTACACAACAGCTAATATTTGAAATGACATTACCTAGCTTAAAACTAACATTTCTAAGGGAATGACTTAAGTAAGGGATAATGTACAGGCAGCCAGTTGTTATCGCAGAAATAAGCCCAAACAGTGTGATCAGGACCCGACGCGAAGCGGAGGACATAAAATGTGAAATTGAAATATTTTATTAGCTCATTTTTACCGAATGCAGACCTTCCGCGAGGAAAAGCCGTTTAGTTTTGGTTTTAAAGTAAGAAACGACATTCAAACGTCACGAACAGTCAAATTGGCCTAATCATTTGTAAATATAATGTCATAAAGACATATTTATAATTCATTTTTGTGTTATATTAAACTGCCCCTCTCAAAATGATTTGCAGCATCCGGGTTACAGGGTGTTATTAGTTTTGAGCAGTTGTTACCTGAAAATAACAACCCTTGGAATGTCGCGACTGGCCAATCAGAGCCGTGTAATTAGGCACATTAGGAAACACCTGTGGGGTTTTAATTCAAAAAATATTTCTGGCCACAATTCAGTTTGATTATGTACCTCGCCCCTTCCAAACTGTTCATAGCACTTCAAAAATGTTCTTTACAGATGCCTGGTTTATACCCTAGATCATGTTCAGCAGGGGAATCCTGGTTCACTGGGAAACACTAACATACAGGACTGGCAAAGATTGCTGGGAGACTGGCGCGTCGGCGGGGCGGGGCCGAGTGAAGGGGCAGGACGCTCTCCAGCGCTTTGGACAGTCTGTCCGCGAACGTCTCCCCATCTGGCCTCCCCAGTCGGGGCGAGAGAGGGGCTGATGTGATTGGAGGAGGTGTGGAAGGTGGCTTGGGAGGGCACAACAGAGGGGTGGTAGAAAAGCAGGGCACGCAAACAGACATGCTACGACGACGTGGGGGAGGTGGAGGAGGCTGGAGGCACAGAGGGGAATCGACTATTAACCTCAATGGAACATAAATGACACAAAAGCTAAAAAAGCAAACTATAAGAAAACAAGACAAGACAAATACCAACATACAGAATTAAAAAAAACACACAATAAAGCTCAAAAGAGAATTCTGAGGCTTCGAGCACAAAATGACACACCGAATCTGATCTACAAAGATCAAATGTTGATATAATCTACCATGAAGTCTATTGTTAAGTCAGATGAAAACAATAAACATGGTTGAATTGATGACCTATGGATGACAATACTTTATCAGGTAACATATCTATTTATGCTATGATAAGACTGCATGTAATACAATACCAAGAACTCATGAATCACAGTAGCAGCTTAAAGTATTGCTCATCAAACCTGATCTGAGATCAGGTTACATGTTACAAAGAAACTGTGTGTTAATTTCCAGACAAATGTGGGTATATGTGGGTATAGGTGACTGCAATGATGCTACTGAGATCAAATCTACTGTCATTGTCAGACTCACAACAGCAGCACTAACAATCTAAAACGGATAAATAACGGATACAGTTGAGGTTAGGAAAGTCCATAAAAGCATCACAGGATCTCCATCCACTGAGATGTTTTATGACAAAATATGAACATAAAAGATCAAATATGACAACAAATATCATGTGGTATAAAAAAACAAATAATAATAAAAAAGATATTGGTGCTGTGCAGACTTGAGGAATCATCCAAGTTTTAACTTCTCATGCATCATTAAACCAGTTTTTAAAGCCTTATTTGAGTTTAAGGAAATAACTAGAGTGAATTTGAATTTGTCCCTGAAGTCATTTAATGTAATTGCAAAATGCAAACCAATTAAAAATGAATGAGTCAGAAAAGCTTGCGAGAAAGACTCAAAAGAAACAGAAAGTGATGAAGGCCTGCCAGTCTGCACAGCATGAAACACTGCTACAGTACGTTTCACTGTCTTAAAAGAAACATAGGAATAAAAAAACAAGTCAAATGCAAATAAGCAAAAATGTGATGAAGAGGGAGCACCAGCTCAAGGCATGTGGGAATCTGGAATATACTCGAGAGAGAAAACCAGAATGAACAAAGAGATCAGGATGTTTGAAAAGAATCGAACCCGTTTAGTGAGTAGAGGTTATGGCTTTGATTTCCTTTTCTCATGCATCATTCATTTAGTGTCTCATAAAAAACTACATTCAGTTTCATATAAAAGACAATTCATGCAACCACAACAATTCAAAAGTCAAACATCAATTCAGTCCACATTCTTTCATTCAGTATGTTACAATATCATGGCTATTGTGTGTAAAATCTATTGAATACAACAGCTCGTGCACAGGAAGTACCATGATGGGATAAACATATATTAACTACGTGAATGACAATGATATTTAACGGAAGGGCTTCTTTATTGTCAAACATAAGATTATATTGTTGTGCAAATGAAAGACCTGCAACTTCATGTTGTGTTGTCGATGTCATAATACGCGCATTACACAACTTAAGACAGACTAGATTAGTCAATTATCCGATCATTCTCCTGCCAGAGGGCAGCTGCCAAAAATCTGTTCTCAAATGAACTCGTGCACATAGCAACGCATTTGTTGATTCTTAACGATGTTAAAAACAACGTTGTTTTGCTGCATTTTAGACAAGTCTGTGTCTTTGATTACTACTTCGATTTTTTTTGCATACTTGACAGGAAGGTGTGGTTCTGTCTTATATTGTGCGCTAGACTTAGTTAAACAGTGCAAAGACTATTTCTGTAGCTCAGCTTGTGTAGCATGGCGCTAGTAACCTCACGGTCATTGGTTTGAATCTTAAGGCTAAAATACACTACAAGACTTTTGCTCAGATTTTCAGTCTGGACTTGTTGCAGAAAGTCTGTGCCAGTCTGAAGATTTGATCAGTTAGTGTGTTTCTATCTGAAACTTTCAAAAAGTCGTGAAAAGTGTATGATGTCTAGTTTAAAAAAAATCTGTTCCAATTTTAAGTCTTGTAGTGTATTCCAGCCATTAGGGAACACGCTAGTAAAAACGGATAAAAACGCTTTTGCACTGTGAGTCACATTGGATAAAAGATCTGCCAAGAGCGTAAATGCGAATGTAATTTGTGTAGACTTTACAAATCCCATTTTAACCTTTCTTCAGTCTACAGAGAATATAAACGCAGCTGCTTTCTGTGCTTTAACATATTTGAGCGGTTGAATCTTCAGTGCACTGATCACGGTTTTGGCTGTAAAACTGCTTCTGGGAAGTTGTAATTGATTAATTGAGGAATATGCCAGTAGGCGTACAGCTGCCAAAAGTGGAGTGGTGTGTGAATATTTACGTTTCTTTACAACGAACATACGTCTGCTGAAATGACTTACCATGGGTTGCTGGGGGTACGGGGTGTGCTGCTGGGGAGCCTGAGAGACGGGGGGCAAGGGGCCCTGTCCGGGCACCTGGGGTTGTTGGGACGTTGCAGGAGAACCATACGACATGTTGACCTGGCTCAGGTAAGCGTCTGAGAACACAGATGAACCCTGACCACTGTCAAGCGTCCCATCAGCAGCTGGGAAAAGAGACCAGGCTTAGAAATAAGCAGGAAAAGACTGATGGGTCGATGAGTTTGGGATTACCCTTACAGGCCATTCCACTTTGTGAGTACTGAAGCTGCTGTTCTGCCTCAAGTTCCTCGCAATCAGGTTGAATAAGACCTGGAGTGGGAGGCTGGGTTCCGCACTGACTCTGAGTACCGTGAGAGGTTGGTGTGTTCTTCAAAGACTCGCTGGAAATCTGCTTCTGCTCTTCCTCCCGTTTGCGTTTCTCTTGTTCGGCTCGTACTTGCTGTCGTTGCTCTCGCTTGCGGTTGATCAGGGCCACGCGATCCCTGATGGCCTTGGCCATGGTTTTGTGGTCGCCCTCACAAACGTAGCCCGACTCAACCTGTGTAGTGACATTGTTACAAAAGGTAAAGAAATAAAAGACGCCTATGTGCGCAACCTGCAGCTCATAAAACCAACCCACCATTTCCTGAGCCACATCTTCTGGAACATCCTTGCTGAGGTCGAAGGAAAACTCGATGGCTTCGTTTTCTTTGTATTTGCCTTTTAGTTTCTTGACGTCTTCGATGCGCAGCCAGAGCTTGATGGCGATCACCTCACCGTCGTCCTCCTCGGCCAGCTCAACTCGTACTCCTGTCTCCTCCTGGAAGAAGGCATGGTTCAAAAGATCCTTGATAGCATATCTGTCAGGGAAGAAAAGCAATTTTAGTACAAGTAAACAAGACTAGAGATATTAAATAATGACAACCAAACATAATTACATAATTAGAGGAATACAGAATAATTCAGAGAAGCATGCTAGAATTCTGGAGTTCTTCAAGACGGAATAATAAGTCTGTGAAAAGGATCGATTCAAAATGGACTAAAGGGTTGAGCCACAATTCAAAATACCGATTTTCAATTTAACCATCCGATTACGAAAATTATATTTAATGGGGTTCCAGTCTCAGGGCTCTGTCCCAATGAGTCAAGTTCGATAAGCTCCTAAGACTGTACAGTACAACATAAACTATAAATAAGATTTTATAACTTAAATATGCACAGGAACCATTTGCATGTAAAAATGCTAATCCATGTCACTCATGTTACATGAGGAACATGAGTGAAAAAATATGTTTTCACAAAACAAATCTTGTTCAGCTCTTTCATAATTCTGGAAAAAAGTGAGATCTTGCATGCCGACCTCCAGGTTTTGCAATGCAGGATTCACGCATTGATGAGTAGCTTGATACAGTAGACATCAGCTTTTCCAGTGCTTCATCAGCGGAACATCAGACATCGTCTCATCTTGCTGTTGACACACCGTTTGCCATTTTCCATTACATTTTTTTTATGTGCCCAAGCAAAACACAGGGCATAAGAGATAAGCATAAAGGGCTGATGACACGATTAATGAAGTTACAGATTTTTCCCCACATTCTGTCTTAAAATACACTTCATGCGTTGCAAGGTCAGTATTAAGAAGACTAGTTAAAATGTACATTTTTCAGAATCTTGAGGGGTTTAGACCTTGGCGTGTAGGAACTTCTGTTTTCACTGCGCTGCAATGAAATTTGACTACAGAGATTTTACTACTAGTCAAGTGAGATTACAGCCGATTCATTTAGTGCCGGTTACTGGAATTGTTCCAAAACACTGTGCGAAATAAGCTTATCTGCTGCTACTGTGCACATTTCCCACAGCGCACCGGCCACCCGGAGCCCCCGATACACCCTCACGTCAGCACGAGTTCAACGCCTCTGTGTGCAGCTGCACGCCGACTGCCTCCGAGAACTGAGGTATGACCTGATGAATGAGTTCTACGAACGCCGCGTGGATGTGTGCGTGTGAGAGCGTGCAGGAGGCACCACCTCACCTTTCATCTTTGTTTTGCTGAATACATCCCTCGATGATCTCTTTCACCTCTGGAATGGCTACCTTGTCAAAGCTGCCAGGCTTAACTCCCTGCAGAATAAAAACACAATGGAGCGTTAAATCAACATGTCATTTTTAACGTGTAAGAAAACGCAACCCGTCTTTGCAGCTCTCCAGGGATTCAACAAAACTACACATGGTAAATGATACACTTGTTTTGTGAGGAAAATGCAAGGGGCGCTTGCCTGTGCAGAAGCAGCTGGCGTGATGCAAAGGTTCTAGTTGGCACCTAAAACATCGCTATCCAGTTGCTAAGACGTAATGTTCTGAGTATGTTAGCGGCGTTGCCATCTTGTTGCTAAGGTATTTTGGGTGGTCACTTGGTGATCAACTTCTGTCCCAAGTTGGAAAAAATCTCTGGTATTCTGGTCTGTAAATATGGCTCGGCTAATTCAAGATTTTTTTAACCCATTATTGACCGCTTAGAGAAGAAATACAATACATCTGATAAACAAAATAAATGATTTGTATCATTGGTATAAGGTATCATTCATTTAGCACAAAAATGTCATAAAATTCATCAATATTAACATCGTTCCTTTAAAACTACATGCAAAAAGGACCAGGATTAAGCGATTAGTTAAAATTCTGTTCACTGTCATTCACAATAAAAAATCTGTTTAGCAAACAAAACAGACACTTGATGTCCATCAGATTAAACACAGAACACAACTCCACCATGCGACAAAACCAACATCCTACAAATCAACTAACACAAAAACATGAAGATAAAGTAATATCGTGAAAACAGAAATGACCCTTTTAAATCATCAAAAAGATAAAAGAGCATTAAAAGAGTCAAAGCATCCGCCCGAGACAAAAACAAAACAAACTTACAAGCAAATTCTGGAACACTAGATGCCTCACAAAGAGATCTGCTTAGACTATTCACCAAACCATGGCATCGCCTCCTTATAAGTCTGCAGCCCTACCTCAAATTCCAGTGCCAAACAAAATTAAGAATGACGAAGCATCTAATCGAATCAAGCGGGAAAGTCAAAGTATTCCGATAACAAGGTGATTTAAAAAGCCTGTTGCTAATGCTCAGAGTAAATGGGTCCCCCGAAAGCCAGATACATGCTGTTCCCTGCTCTTGTGCAAGTTAACAAAAGCGGAAAATTAGAAGCAATCATAACGTATTTTAACAAAGCAAAGAGAGGAGGGCTCTTGGAACAGCTGGGGGTGGATGTTAAAAGGGAACAAAAGTAATCTTAAACTTTTGCTCTGTTCAACTTCATAAGCGATAAGTGTTCCCATGCTTATGCATACTAAAGAATATTACTGACTGCTTGAATTCTCTTTGTGGTAAAATGCCGTAATTGCATCTTTAAAGGTTTTCCCCAACAGCAAAAGCATGACATTATATTTTCACCCCTTTTTATTAAAACGGGCTGTTAGGGTGTTGCTATGGTGGATGGTTTCTTACTAGGCCATACTGTAGCAATGCTTTGGCTGGAAAAAGCACCAATACTGACTTTTATCACATTTTTAGTTCGTAAGCTCCTTCAAAACAGTTTATCACTTAGTTCATCACTAAAAAAGGTTAGCTTTTAGATATGGAAAAGCGCAGTGCCATCACAACAGCATCAACAAACATTCACGCCAAAAACAACTCCAAATATCTGACATCACTATTCATGTTAAACAAATTGTCTAATAAATAGACAGGAACACTGTGAAACTCTGTAACGTTGTTTACTCTGGCTGCATCTCTGAACTCTTTAGTTGAATTACCCAATAATAAAAAAGAAAACATCTGCATTACAGTACGATGCCTGCCAGTGACTTCAGTAAAACTGTCAGGTTGAAACTTTCACGTTAGAAACTGCATGCCTTGATAAGAGAGAAGAAATCAGAATGGTTTTGTCGTAATGAAAGCTCTGTTTACACAGAGGCTGAAAGGGAGAAAAGCAGTCACACAGCTGTTTGCGGGGCTAAAAACTCTCTCCGATTGCAATCTTCAATTGCTTCTTTCAGAGAACCGAGCGATTGGATTTCAAGAGATTAAACAGCCTTCAGTATTCCTGACGGGTGAATAGGGCCAAAAGGCGAAATCTAGGACGTGCTTTGCACTTTCTTAAGCCAACAGGTGGAATAGGATAACCAATACAGCTACTTTCCACCTGCCAGAAATGCTGAGAAAGGCAAACAATGCTATTCTACTTTATAGACTTAAACACTCCAGAGTATGCCTTTTTATTTGCAAACTAAAATTAGTAGCAGATCATTCTTATACACAACTTTAAAAGAATGCCAAATTAAAATTTAGACAAAAAATTTGGTTGCGAGACATAAATACAATTCGTATTGTTTTAGGATTAAGCATCGAAGTGACTATTGTTTTATTCCTAAATCAAGTTTTATTTAAATAGGTTAAAATACGTTATCTACTGGCAAACTACTGATCAGATTTTCAACCTCCAGTATCATATGATCGTCCCATTGACCTGAAGGAAAACAAACAAACTCAAGGCTGCCCCTCCCCTCTTCTTCCTCTCTGCCAATCATATTAAAGGCCATCTATAAGGGGACAGAATAACATTTTTAAAGCGAAGCAACACAATGGTCTTGGACTCGCATGGACCCTCAGCGTCATGCAGTGAAAGTGTTCTCCGACCGAGGCATTGTCAATCTATAAATATCCTTTAATGATGATTACATCACAATGGCTTAAACAAGCTCAGTAATAAATAAATCTCAGACGTGAAATTAAACCAGAACATTTAAGACGGAGCAAGCAATTGTTGGGATCGAGGCTGTGACTTTGTGGAAAAGTGAACACAAGCTGATATCAGTAATGACTGATTCAATCAAATAAACTTCTTTCTATTAGCAAAGCTTTTTATTTGTTGTCTTACCTTTAGGTTTGCCTCTATCCATTGCTAAATAAAAAAAGAAAATAAAGGGCTGGCAATAGCTCACAATGTCTACGTTGAAGGTTTAAAAAGTTTGAATCAAACCCTCACTTTTTTGTAAATACAAGAATTTAATCCATTAGGTCATTAAAAAAATGTGGCATAACAACATTCATTTGCTGATATGTTGATATATACAATTGATTTATACCGTTGTCATGATCGTAGCGCCCACCGCTAGCTTATATCTTATACATAGTGAGATGCCTCCAGCAGCGGGCAGGTTTTAGTGTGCGCAGAGAACAAGCTTCTTTTATTGAATCATTTCATAAGCAGAAGCTTGAGTGGGTGTAATGACAGAAATGAGAGCTGGTGAAGATTACAGCAGACAGAGATCCAAAGTCCCCCGCAGACAGATTGCGGGGCGAGAAAAAGGTTCGGAGAGAAAGTGATGAGACGTGCGAGGATACTCACGCTGGTGACCCGGCGATAGATTTGAGCGGGGTTCTGACACTCGGAGTAAGGGTACTCAGAGGTCGCCATCTCCAACATGCACATCCCGAAGGCGTACACGTCCACCGATTCGTCGTACTTTTCCTCGTACATCTCAGGCGCCATGAACTCAGGGGTACCTTAAATCAAAAGAACCATTCAGAACTCTCACAGCCTGAGATCTGTACTCACCCCAGCAGGGCCGGGGAGAGGAAGAGAGAGAGGAAGAGGAGAACCGGGCTGTTGCTCCGTAACGTCCCTGAGAGGAGAAAAGAGGGGGAGCAAAAGATATGGAGAAGAGGGGAAAAAAATAAAACAAAAAAAAAGGGGAAGGGGGAAAACTGGCCTCAGTTATTTCGCAGTGAAAGATTCCACAGTTTTTCTTTGCAAGGCCTTTAGGTGGGTTTATTGAGGTTGGTCGGACTAGTGCACAAAGCAGTTACTGCAAACAGGAAGTTGATTCAAGTCGGATTCACGTGTTAGTGAAGTACAGCCAACTTTAAGAGGTGACAGCGATGGGCTTTTCGAAACCATGTTTATCTTGACAACACGGTCGTGCCACCGACACCTAAAATGAGATGGCAGCGACTAGCTATGGAACTTGACCCATGTCAACAACACAGTTGTGGAAAACACATGACAGACTCACCTTTCTACCAGCCTGTAATGAGAGAAGGTTAAGCAGGTTAAAAGCACAGAGCAAGCCCATAGCTAGCGTGTTGTGCACTAGCTTGCGTTCAAAGGCCTCGCAGAGAAAAACACGTTAAAATATTGATTCGTATTTGAATTATTTCCGTTTTTGTGGTAGGTTGCTTGTTGACTTACCACTTACTCGTGAGCCATTTTTAGCATACTTACTGTTTGAACTGCAGGACATTAAATAATCCATACAGTGGGGTGAGACCAGCCCTACAGTTGAGAATATAGCCCTACAGTTTAAGGGAAACAATTCTCAAAACCAGGGATAAAAACTAAAACAATAAATGGAAAGAGAAGGGATCCAGAAATAAATGTAGCACAATATCTAAACCTTCTGAAATAAAGGAGGGGGAAAATCTGATGGAAAACCTTTGGAAAAATATGTTAGACATTACTGGCAGCAATAGAATCTCTAGGCTTTTAATAATTATACACCACAGGTTCCAAACCGAAGGGTAATTCTGTTTGTGAAAGTCCCCATGTCTGACCAACAAACGAAATGTTAGGCACCGTTTTCGTGTTTGCATTTACAGGCCAATTAGACGTTACTCGTTGCAATTACTGGCTTCAGGTGGGAAACAGCAGGATCTAAAGGTGTTCCCCCAGTTTATACGAATGCCCTTTGGCTTTCCCACGTCTCCACCCTTTAATAAAACCAAATCCCTTGGTTGCCTGGAAATCTGTGGTCTAAGGTGAACCGTGTAGCTCAGAGCTACAGCATGCCTTACATATTTCATCATAACTGATTGCAAAGTACATTTCCCAAGCCCCGCCTTCCCATATCAACTTGACACCTCATCGAACAAGACAAGCAATGACATGAAACACATTTAGTTATAAATACTTGGGAGGTGGGGAGAGAAATAGAAGAGTCAGTAGCGCTGTCGTACCTATGACACTTTTAGCAAATGAAGAGCGCTTGAGGGTGGCCAAGCCCAGATCCCCAATCTTAACAGATCCAGTGGGGCCGGTGATGAAGATGTTGTCACATTTAAGGTCCCGGTGGATGATGGGAGGCGCCCTGGTGTGTAGGAAGTGGAGGCCCTTTAAGATCTGTCGGCACCAGCTCCGCAATACTTTTATCTTCATCACCTTGAAGCGCTTGAGATACCTGAGCACAAAAAGATTAGAGAAGATTACCAGATTGGTAAACCAATCAACCAAAACTATTTCTTTAGGGTAAAAACAAAACCAGTAGCATTCTCTGGTCTGGAGGTCCTGTTATAGAAAAAAAAACTTTTACTCAACCTCTCAATAAAAGGCAAGTCCACATTTACCATCAGAGAGAAATAGTTAACTACATCCAATGATTTTTGTGCTTTAAATGACACTGCATTTTCATCTCAACAACTCGCAGGAAGGCCGGGATAAGTGAGATGACAGCATGTGATGATGGCAGTCTACCGCAGCACTTTCATTAGATTAGCTTGCCCTAATCAAATCTTTTGGAGCCGAGCCATAGCTAGGCTTTATCCTTGTAATCCTCATTACAACAATCTACACAGTTCAGGCAACACAACAGGGGTAGCCGGGTACCTATTATCCCATAATGCACTGGAGGAGATGGGCACAAACCCGCATGGAACAAAAAACATTGACCTTGTACAGTGTTACGCTAACAGCAAAGAAGCAAAATTGACTCTGTCTGAAAATGTGACATCAATTTCAATCTGGTGCAATGCTTCTCTAAGCCAACCAACCTGTTTGTCTGAAAGAAAAAACACACACACACAATGCAAGCCTTAAAAAAACATCTGTTTACAAAGGTGGACGTTACAGGTACGCACACAGAAGTGAAATTTGCTGAATGTCTTGCATTTCCACTACTCGTGCAAAAAAGATTGACACATTTTCCGCATCCACAATATTAACACATTAAAGCGGTTGAATTAACTTTGCTCATCAAGAAAAACATCCATAGGCAGGGTTCAAATATAACTGGTTTTGGAAATGAATGACAAAGCCCTTTTTTATGTAAACATCCATAGTTTGCTTAATAAGAATGCCCTGGAAGCAGCACTTTGCCCAACGGGATATGGCTGGTGAGGTAACACGGTGTTTTGATGGTTCCTGGCAGGTGATTGGCAGGTGGGAAAGGAGCCAAGGGCAAGTCCCGGAGCGATATACTGTACAGAGAGCAACAAAGTGCAAAATTGTCTCATCACTCAACACACCCAATGGCTCCAAGAGGGCCCAATTGCCTGTTCTCCACTTTTTCAATGACATGAAAAGTGCTATTTAAAGTATTCTGTCCTTGGCCATCGACAAAGCGTGAGGTCCAAAACACGTGCACAGAAACGCAAACACCTCAAGTACTGCAAAACTAAACATTATATGCCTTTGCACTTAGAAACATGCATGTATTAGCGTAAACTGTTTGTTGGGTCATGGGGGAGCAACAGTTTGAAGAATCTTGCTGAACAAGTTAAACTGTTCTGTACCTGAAAAATAGCATCAAGTTTAAGCTTGAGAGATGACGGTAACTCTATACCCCACCTTAAGTACTGAGGTTAGTCAATGTAACATAAAAACGCATGTTAAATACGTAAAGCCACTGAAACTTTACTTTTTTACATCAGTAATCAGAGAGAACCCAGCATAAGTAAATAATATTAACTGGTGAAACAATTTTGGTACAAAACACCTATCCTGATGGATTAAACAAAGTCCCACACATTGCTGGCATGCCGATCTAACCCAGATTTATTAACAAACACATCTTATATGACATTTATCTAATAAGATATGTGTGTGTGTGTGTGAACATCCACAGGAGGGGGCTGCTGATCCAGCGTGTGGTCTTCTCACAGTAACTCCAGCATCTGGTTGGTGGGCTGGACCAATACTGCATGTCTCATATGGAGGTGACAAGCCACTCTTCCCATCGATCACTCTGGTACCACTTCTGTCTCAATCGCTCTATTGTGACTTTGTGTTTTGTAACAGATAATCACGCCCCCTGTCTGCTGATGGTAATGGACATGAGGCTGCTGAAAAGCATGTCTGAAAAGAGGGTCTTGTTGTTGCATTTCAATCTGCTGAACACAATATTCACAGCTAATGCTCTGAACTGCACAGACATAAAAGCAAAAAAATACGGGTTGCATTTTACATAACAGACCGGCTACAAATAATACATTCAATAGTTGCTGTCGAGACAACAATACAAATGTGATTTCAAGCATTTTGACAAAATAATTACATGTGTAACACCATGTCAATTGTTTCCAAACTGACCTAGTAACTGACCCATCAAAATCAAGTATTCCAGGATGCCACGTAATGCAAACAACAATGCAATAGAGTACAAGCCTAAGGCCGATATACTCACGTTTTTAGCGTTCCTGATGTCATGAGTTCTGTCACCAGCACGATGCACTTGCGACCTTTGGAAGGCGACTCCCACGAGTCGTAGAAACGCACGATGTTTGGGTGCTGCAGCCCTTTCAACATGCCGGCCTCTTCTTTAAACCTCTGCCGTTCCGATTTAGACAGCTTTCGATCCTGCGAACGAGAATGGAAAACACTTTTAGTCGCCTGCCCTGTGTAAACGAACTGAAATTGATGGAATTTCACAGTGATTTATTGGATTTTAATAGGTGCAACACTGATTAAACTCAGGAGTTAGCGTGGGATAAGCGTTACAAATGTGATTTAAATTAGCCGTAATGACTTCATGTAAAACCACAGTGGCTCATGAGGGAATCGGAGTGGATCCACTCAACTTAAATAATGTAATCCGATTCCAGATTCCTGTCAGAGCTCCGGCAAAGAACACCCATAGACAAAGCAGAAAGGACAGAAGAGGACTCATCTACTTTAAACAGAGTGGTCCCCTTATCCTGTGCTAAATCCTAGTTAAGACCACACACACAAATGCAGCAAAAGAATAGAAAAATCCCCTTGCAACTGGTTCAGCATGACTGGCCATGAAAAACGACACTACATCATCTCCCCCACTGTCTAACCCAGCCAAAAAATTCCTCTGATATTCTACCCTGGGGACGTGACCTGTCCAATCAGAATTTCGTCAGGACGAGAGGGTTGTTGAATTGAACGCACCTCCACGCTCGTGAGGGTATCCAGTGTTAGTTATGCGAGTCAGAGCGCGCCGACGTCATTTCCTCTCCGGCCAGACGGAGCAAGTGTGCAAGTGTTTAAACAGTGTGCACAAGCCTGATCATTAATAACCATTATGATTGCCACAGCATCCGACAGTTATGAAAAACAGGCACTTTTCTGAGGTTTACTTTCTACAGCCCTGCAAACCTGCTATGTGCATCTTATAAAAGCTACGGTTCTGTGTATGTGCACATCTATCGATTCGCAGGCTAACTGCAACTAGATCAGATATCAGTTTCTCTGTCTGGTCACTGATGTGCTGCTGTTCCAGAATGCTGACAGTTGCATTCTATTGCTTCACTAATGCAGTCAATCGTTAATTTTACAAATGCACCAAAAACTGTACTAGCAGCAGGCATCTGCAAACCATTAAGTACCAGTAATCCCAAAGGATAGCAGAGAAGCAGAGAGAGAGAGAGAGAGAGAGAGAGAGAGAGAGAGAGAGAGAGAGAGAGAGAGAGAGAGAGAGAGAGGGGGGCGGGAGGGGGGAGAGAGAGGAGGAGGGGGGGAGGGAGGGAGGAGGGGGGGGGGAGAGGAGAGAGGGAGAAGAGAGGGGAGAGAAGAGGGGGGAGGGAGAGAGAGAGAGTGAGAGAGAGAGAGAGAGAGAGATGGGGAGAGAGAGAGAGAGAGAGAGAGAGAGAGAGAGAGAGAGAGGGGGGGAGAGAGAGAGAGAGGGGGGGAGAGAGAGAGAGAATAAAGAGAGAGTAAATGGTATTGACTGGGATGAGTGCTATGGGAGATGAAAGAAAATGTGATGGGAATACCCTATCAGAGTGAGAAAAACAACATCTAATTTGGATATCTACATCCCAGAATACAAAGGCAGATCAGATTCTCTGATCAGAAGTGTAATATTCAATACAATAATGCTTAAAAATGGAAACGTCAATTAAATTGATCATCTCACTACTTGAGTGCAATAAAGTTACATTGAAGCCGACTTGCTATTGTTCAGGTTTTTAGCTTTAAAATGTTGACAGTTTGTTGGAGCTTTAGCTCATTGTTTAGCGCTCCAGACATGTATGAGCTGTTGGCTCACGGGTCTCAGGTTCGAGCCCGACCCGGGTCATGTCCCGATCCTACACCACTTCTCTCGCCCTCATGCTCCTGTCTGCCTCTACTATCCTATATATACACATTTTATATACATAAACATTTTGACAGTTTAACTTAAATTGCTCAGCAGGATTCTCTTCAAACTGTTGCTTTGCCATGACTGTAACTGACTTGAAATAGAAAACTGCAGAAATAGATTTTAGTTTGCCCACGAAAGAGCACGTACCTGCATTGCATTACTGTATGAATTGCACTGACATTTCAAAAATGTCTGTAAAAAAAATCAACGTCTGATAACTTGGGAGAAAGAAAGATGTCTTCTGCAGCATGCAGGGGATTGCAGCTTTTGATAGCATTTATTTTAGTCTGGGGAAAGAGAAAAAATAAAAAAGCCCATTGATTGCTTACTTTCACATATATCCACAGATAAGGCTCAGATAGAAAAAAGCAAGTCTGAGTGAGTGGGCGAGTGAGAGACAGAAAGGGAAGCGATGCGTTTTACTTTGGCACCTCATGCACACTTGTCTTGGCAAACTGCAGGTGTCACTTTTAGCACTCTGCATCTCAAAATAACAACGCAGGTGCTTGCGCTCTTCTCAAACATGTGATGCACACAATTACAGGTTTGTTTACGAGAGTAAACGCAGGGTAAAAACAACAAAGGTTAAGTTACATAAATCAGCCAAAGTGGATAAGGAAAGCAAATAAACAAACGTAAAAACTCAAAGTAGAGACTCTCTCTCTTTTCTAGTCACGTTAAGTTGGCCGTCATCTGTAAAGAAGGAAGAACATTGTAGGAAGTAGTTTCTTCCACTGTTTTTAAAATGGAAATTCAAGTTAATAATACTACAATCACCAATGAACCACTGAAGGACATTATATTACGCATTACATTTTCCATTTCACTTCATTAAGTTGTTAAAAAGCATTCAACTGTGCTAAGATAACAAGAAAGCTTTTCGCAGTAGCTAATTAACACATCAGAATAATCACTTGATAGTGTTTTCTTAGTAAACTGCAGTGATGGCCGCTGAAACGAGGCGTCAACAATGGATACCAAGTTAATTTTAACATTATTTCTAAAAACAGTTTTAAACCTTTTTTGTGAGGCAACCTGTAATTTTCAGTTTCAAACACAGATGGCGACAGAGAGGCAAACCTAACGAATTTCATTGTTAATTATAATTTTTTTTCTTTATAATTGAAATGCTACCTTAACAGAAGTATCAACTTATTTTGTAAACACAAAAATCTCAAACCTTTGAACGATATTACATGTGGGCGTACAAGAAATTTCCTCTCTCTCCCCCCTCTCTCTCCCCCCCTCTCTCCCCCTCTCTCTCTCTGCTAAGCCAGTCACATGACCTTGTGCAGTTCAGTGAACAATCAGCTGTTTACTCATGTCTACCGCACAAAAAAACTCCAGGTCTACACCTCTGCCCTGGCGTGAGATAAACATGACTGTGATGCTCTCCGTCTGTAAACAGCACAGAAAAACACTGCAGTAATCAGATACAGCAACACAACTTTCTAGAAAAATCACCCCGGCTCCTTTCTGAGAAAATAAGCCTCATGCTAATGCAATAATGGTAATGATACCATGCCAACTCCTGAAATAAAAAAACACAAACATGCTCTGCCCTTGTCCAAGTCTTTTTTACGGAACTGCTTTCCAACTAAACAGTACAGGAGCACAACGCAAAAAGCAAATGGCTTTTGTTAAAACACTGTCAATTCAGGTTTTAGTCGATTACATAACAGACGCCCAAATACCCAGGAATAAGATGAAAAGCAGTTTCGACCATACTGAAAGATGCAGTAACACCAATATTATGATAAAAGTAATTCCAATCGCTGGTTTAATCTGCAAGGCAAGCTGAGAAAGAGTCACCTGTAGCTACCTCTGAATAACAGCACACTAAAACTTGCATTTGTAAAAAGGTAAATAAAACGAATTGGCATGACTCATGTTGCCATTAGGGTATGAAGCAAGCGGCAGATCAAAGCTGACAGAGATAAGAGCTGCTTTCTGCTAGTGTTTGCTTGTACCTTAACAGTTCAGAGATAGACCTAGAGGCTCCCTGAACTATGTAATGGTTAAAACGTCCCACGAGTCGGGCGATACCTGGGTGCAGCGATACTTTATTGAAGTCATCATTGTTATATTTCCAGTAGACTTTGAGAAATGCATATCACCCAATTCATATCAATGCAGAATGATATGAGCCTCAGTGACACCTACAGTTTCATAAAGCTCAATCCCAAAGGGGAAAGTGCAGACAGCTGCCGAGCTCTGGACGTCTACCAGGCTACGTACGGATCTAACGATTCGCATCGGGCCGTGAACGCACCCTGAAAAGCAGGACCAGGCGGTCCTTAATACTGCAAGGGCAACATCCCAAAGTTTACCGAACAAACAGCTGCTTCTCATGTGCAGCTCATCCATCCCTCTATTTCATCCAATACAACAGTCATGCCTTGTTCGTAATAGGCTAACAGCACAGTGAAGACCACATCCTCCGTTGGGCTCGTATTGTAATATGTCACATCTGTCCAATCCTGTGCCAGAAAAGAGAAAAAGAACGAAAGAGGGGAAGAAATTTGGCTTCAGGCCTTGGTTTCTAGGAACACAAATGCATATCTGTGACAGTACTTTTCCACAATAATGGGACCCAAATGGCAGAACCTTGTTCTGGGCCTCTTGTTTAACGGCTGAGCCAAGTGGACTGTAAAGCAAGTATGCGCTTATTAGTTTTGATGCGTGAGTGGCTAACGGTGGTGGAAACCTGGTTCTCCAAACTTCAAAGAACACAAACATATTCTATGATTTTAGCTATGCGAGCTTAATCTCAGACATTGCTAGGTTCAAAATAAGTGTTGAACTTTGTATGAAATACAGTGCATACTTGTATTACATAAAGCTAAAATAAACCTGGTAAATTTCACTTTTTCAAGTCATGCAACAGTTTGCAAGAAAAAAATGTTACTTTACTAGATAGCAAACTAGAGTACGATCTAACGTTCGTTACCACAACAGTAGTGTAAGAACGTACACATTAAGCATGTACAAAAGGAATGCACTGGCCAAGCACTCCTGCGTACTACAAAGTGAACGTTCCCGACCTCAGTCTAGCAATTATGAAGTCAAGCTTTATTATTCACTGCTGTAATTGCAGTACTTCCTGAAGCGAACGTGAAGCTGTCTTAGCAGGCATGCAAAGCACTTAGTGGGAGTTAATGGAAAGACAAAGATTCTGTTCTCAAGGGGGACCTCATTCTCTCTTTGGCGGATTCATATTTCACAAACACAGGCGCCAGTCAACCGCTGATACTAAAAATACCGTTCACCCTTCCCTTGCTCATTCATAGGCGGTTTGGGCATCTAGGAGACATCAAATATTTAAAAAGTCTTAAAATGTGCACTCGCACATACTCGTCAAAAAAAAGGAATCGTAGCAAAACACTTAAAAATCTGGCTCCATTATGGACAACTAATCAGCTTACAGTAGCTGGTGGTATGTGCTGATAAGTATACAAGCGGCCCGGCTGATGGACATACTCGGTCACATGACTGCTTGAAAGCCTCCATTCCATTTGCCTGCAGCACTTAGCAATGGCCATGACAAGAGTTTACTACATCAGAACAAATATGACCACATCCTTCTGGAAGAAACGTCTTGCCTTTGTTTGCTTGTTGCTTTAATAAAGTAGAAAACAAGCATGGAGCCTTCTGGCCTTTCATGAGAGCCGAACGGAGGGTTGCAGGCTGATCATGGGTTTAAAGCAACCCCACAGTTCCACAGATTAACAGTATAGCCAAAAGACTTCTCTCATGACTGCTGAAATCTCGCAAAGCATTGTAAACATCATAAGACATTCATTTGACGTGAACAGCCTGACCCTGAATCAATGTAATGCCCTCTTTCCATTGTCAATGTTCAGAGACATTTCAAGAGCCGTTTAAGCCACGATCACAGTTTCCAGCAATTAAAAAAATAAGATACAGCAAGAAAAAACAAGTGTCAGATGGCTGAAGGCAAATACAGGATTCTTTTTTTGCTATTTGTTTTCAGCAAGTTCACACTCTACTTAGAAAAACGAATGACCGAGGTTGATATTCTCGAAAATGTTTACCGAGTCTCTTACTCCAGTCACATGAAACCTGGGTCACCGGTTCAAATTTCCCAACCGTGCACAGCTCATGCCTGCTCATTAAGCAAAGATAACCGTTTAGGACGCCCCCGTGCCTTCCCTAACATTAGTTATCCCAAATGTGTTTTAGTAAATGTGCTTGCTCCTTACCGCTACATTGAGAACCGTAGGGTGATTTAAACTACTAACCATTTTCTTGGTGCCAACTATAGTTAAATAGGTAAAAGACATCTGACATAAAGCGGAGTGTGGCGTGCAAGGATTTCTTTGCTGCTGATAAGTTCCTATGGAGAACTTTGATAGAGCCGCAAAATGATAGAGGAAATGAGAAAGGAAATGTGCACCAGTCAGGCGTCTGCTTTGAATATGGGTGAACAGTTGTTCCTCACATAACATAAAGAATAAGATCTAAATAATAAGATCTAAAGCAGGCATATACTGTTAGACTCAAATTAGTTAACGTTAGGGCTGTGCAAAAAAAAAGTTTTTAAATCATGTCACATATATACGGCCAAAAGTAAGTGGAAGCGAGCATGGCGAAAAATATAAGAACGCTTGGAGCTCTCCGAGCTGATGTGTGGGTGTGTTTTGGTTTTCAAAATAAGTCATGGAGTAATGAGTTATATCAAATAATGCTGGTTGTAGGCTTCGCAAGTCATGACACAAGTCACTTGGCTACTGCAGTGCATTAGACAAAAAGTTTATTAAGAAAAGTAACAATGACATTTATTGTGCTTTCACGGATGTGACACCAGCGCATTTACAGCACGGATGAAGCAGAGGTTTTATACTGTCCATGTTCAGTGTTTTAACTGTAATGCACCACAACAGCCAAGTGACTTGTGTGAGCCACCTTATTCCACACTTGAGGGGCGCGACCCACAGTTTGAGAAGCCAAACCTCTGATCTAAAGGTCCATGCATCACACATCATGGCCACTCTGCAGAGGTAAGGGATGTTTTTACACTTATCCTTACAGAAAACCCCCGCTGGTGCACAGCATGTTGTATTTCTAGCTCTACTTTTCACATTTTCTATTTAAAGTATTGCAATATATCACAAATGTGTATCGTATCGAAATACATAACAATATATTGTATCGTGACCCATCTATCGTGATATGTATCATATCGGGGTCTTTGAATTTAGGGTCATGACACTAGCCAATGATCAAAAGTGTAACCTTTCATCAGGATAACTGACAGTTATCTAACAAATAAACAGACCACTTATACTTGAAACATCATGGTTCTCACAAAACAGATTATAACGGGTGCACTGCTTACAGCAAGCAATTTGCATTTTAACAGTAATAGTCTCAAATGTTCTTGCAAGTCCTAGTGAAGCCGTTCAGCTTGGTTTATGGTAATTTTCAATATATACAGATCAATCAGATAACTGATAAAGAATCTATACATTAACTAAATGTAACTTTCTATTATTTAATACATGATAGCTCTCGCTAAAAAAAGTATTAATAACCATGATCATTGTTCCCAGCAGGTAATTTGCATTCTGACAGTAATTGTAGTGCTTTCGTGGCTATAATGATCATATTTTAAATATTAAAAGAGATCAAATTAGAGGTATAATCTTTGTAATCTTTATAAATTTGCATTCACCCATGTACCACATGCATTCTGTGACATGGGTTTTGCAGGGTCTGAATAAACTTATGTAATCTGCTTTCAAAATGCATGAAATAAAACCTGAATTATGAACATAACTAAATATTATTCATAAGTAATTATGTCGATACTAATAAAAACGGCATTTAAATCAACATTAAAACATTGTCTAAAATATTAAAATTTTATAAATATTAAAAAGGAAAACTTCACTACAACTACAAATACAACTATACAAATACTAAAAATGAACCAACTAGTCAGATGATTTGCCATGGCTTTAACACAATTAACCAGTTTAACCGTTTCCATTTTCCAAAGGCATTTGCATCAAACCTTAAGAGGTTTCCAACTCAACCTCGCCTGCATTGTCATTTGTCAGTGATATAATTTCCCTCCATACTATTATTCAAATTAGGCCAAAAAACCATGAAGTGCATGAAGTATTTAATTGGCAGAGCGATGATAATCCAAAAGTGTAAGAGCCAAACACAACACCTTGGCCTCATATAGAGCTATAAATAAACCAAGAACAATACAATAGCAATAAAAGAATGCAACAAGAAAAGAAAGACAGATTGAGAACAGAAGAGACGGTGCAAGCTAAAATAAGGCCCCTTCATGGTCTCGCTTTGAACCAGATTCATGTGTCCTCGATCACTGTGTGGCCAGCTATGTGGGTCAGAGCGACAAGGAACATCTTCAGCACATCTCTCTGCCTGTCACGGGCTCTGGGCTGTGAGGTCAGGAGGTGATGAGCTCTCGGACAGAGTGGAGCACACAGCAAGCCAGTGTCAACCAGAGACAGGCACCATTGTCCTTCAGGCAGACCAGACATTTGCTGAAGACCTGCATGCAGTTGCGCATAACAACGGTCCTCGTTGGTTTCTGGATTTTCTCCACCCCGTTCCCCATGCCTCAATCCATCTTCCTTTGAAACGAAATGAGGCTTTAGGCAGGGGTGCGTGGAGTGAAAGGGAATGCAGTTTGGAGTGACAGTGGAAATTTTCCTGAGGTTTGTACGTTAAAATGTTTGCAGTGACGCCGCTAATAAATTGAAGCTGGGGGCGGATGATGCCAGAAACTTGCTAAGAAAGCCTTTAAAACTGCTTTGACAAACTACAAAACTGTATGCAAATTAGGATGAATGGAGAAAAGCTTTCCAGTGGTATTTCGATGCTTTGTAGTCCAAGATATTAGGTCATACCTTGGCATCTCAAAGAAAATTAGTAAAATATCACAAATGAGAGATTTCCAGAACTTTTGAAATCCCATAATCCCATGATCACCGGGGGAATGCGATGGCTTATCTGTGTATTGAACTCTAGCCTCTCTGATCCATGACAAAGCCCTTTTAATCAATATAATGTTTTTTTATTTATCACAAACAATCCCCTTGTGAGACAATGGTGCTCTTGTTTTGCTATGCAACAAATCACCTTAAGTGTTAAAGTTTAAGAATGACATTTACTAAATGTTCTCAGACAGTTCTTACCGGCATGTTGTAGGGCCATTGCTCAAGATTACAAATCCCTTTTCGGAAATATGCAATCTAGAGTAAACCAAGGCTAGACAGGCTAAAACATTACATTACATAGTAAAGCCAATTGTTCAACTGTGTAGCAAAGCACTATCACATCTATCTTCAAAATCTCAAAATGCTGGATGGTCCATATGGGCAAGGTCAGAGATCTGCACTCCAAAAATGGCAACACCAGTTACTTATGACCACCCCATGACGGCTGTTAATAAACAATTCTCACAAGGATCTCCACTAGCGGTTTAATTTTCAACATTCATGAATCTTCATCTGTTCTCTAAACTTTGTTCCAATTTAACCCCTTCATGGAACCTAGCAGAACCTAAAAACCTAAAAGAACCTAGCAGAACCGGTTGCAGAGGGTCAGATTAGGGCTGTGTCATATATATATATATATATCACGATTCATGCTAATTATACATGTCTAAATCGATTCTGAAATCGGTTCTGTGTTTTATGCACAGCTCTTTCGTGTACTACGGCTCTTTGATCAGTAGGAAGTACTGCTCGATCTAAAATCACTACGAAATTGAGTCGTTTATAACGTGCATTTGAAAAAGCAACACTCGTCTATCATCATTACTATAAATCAACTTTATTATCATGAAAATACCTGAAAGGTTTGAAGAACAGAGATAGAATATGACCACAGGCATTTCCTGGAACTAATAGTTCTTCTTCTGTTTCCCATATTTGGAGTTTCTACGCAAGAGCGCCCTCTGGCTTTCGGATGTGGCGGCATTTAACCGTAAGTCATTGAGAAACTGATAGCATAAGAATCGTACGATATATCGCCCAGCCCTGGGTCAGATACCATTCCACACTTTGTCAGCATACTTTACCATTAATAATAATAATAATATGTCAGGCTCTTTCCCTACAGAGACAAAATGTAAGATATATCTAGGCCCACTCACAATTAAAGCCGCAGTAACATCTAAAACGTCTATAGAGCTTGTCATAATCCACATCAACCTTTGTGGAGACGTAAAAGAATAAAGCAGGTCTTTTGTACTTTGCTCTGTACACCTCCGCACTCTTAAAAGCCTCTTTACAGCGCAGCACATGCGCCCCCTCAATTATACAGGGATTAGCTCATTGCATGATGGGAAAAAAATGCTTCTGTGCTTTAGCGTCCTGAGTGCTTTAAACACTGCAGCATTCGAGTATTTAACCCATTTAAAAGAGAGCTAAAATAAGGTTTTGAGACACAAAGAAAGTGTGCACATCAAACTAGAAAGTTACAACTTTGTTAGCCAACAAATAAGGAAATAAAGCAAAAATGTAACATATGATGAAGCGAGGCAACACCCTAATATTTGCACAGTCTCTGACTCATAAGACCATTGGCTGAAATCCTATAAGCAACAGCAGGTCCAAATTTTAGTTCGGAGCGCCGTGACACACTGCTGTTACGATGTGACTATGGTTAAACAATTCCACATGAGAATTCCTCACTAACAAATGGATTTTTCTGCAGCACACTAACCTACTTTTCACACTAGCCCTTGATCCATGGGGGGTTACGGCAACCCAAATAAATTTAGCAGATTGCTCCATGGCAAACAGAAGAGCTGAGCAAATAAACTGGGAATCTTAATGCAAGACATTTTGGCCTCACCCGGTGACAGCCACTATGCAAGAGCTTATTATGTACATAAGGGCTGTACCGACAGTCAAAAAATACTGGCAATTACTCATCTCTCAACCTCGTTCTTTTCACATCATGTTCCATTGTTAAAGGCAGATCATTTACCAATGACACACGGTGGCGTTTAAATGGCCCTTAAATAAAATATTGCAAACTTAGCATGCACAACTCACTATGAAGATAAAAACCATAGTGTCAAAAGTGATATCTAACTCTAGCCAAAACGGTCTGGAATGCCATAAAGCTGTTAGGAATCCTAATGTTAGGAATATGGTCTACAATAGGATGCGTTATCAAGATCTTACACACAGAAGGCTGAAGCAAGTCACAGAAAAGACAAACAAAACTCCTTAAATAGTCCTAAGGTCCTTAATCCAAACCACTGCAAACTCAAGAAGTTAACCACAAAGACAACAAACCAGACCAGTAGAGAACACTCCAGCTCCAGCATGGAGTAAAGAAACATTTTGGTTGACTTTGCATTAAAAAGGGATTTAAATGAGAGGCAGAGATCACAGAGAAATCAAAAGGAGGCCATGAGAGTGGAAATGGGAGTCACATAGAAGAGGCCAACCCAAGAGCAACCAGCCATTCAGAACAATGACACAATAACAAGTCACCGCAGAGGAAATGACACGTCAGTCCATCTTTCATTGACAAAAGGGAATGAGGCACGATTGACATTTTGTGACATTTACGATTCAAGCATGGACATAAACCTTCAAATTATTGGGTAACTTTACAATACATCAAAGTTAATAACTGCATTTTTTTCTAACAGGTGACCTACTATAAACATGACTTATGCTTTGAGTGATCCCTCATGACATCACAGAAAGCCGTTCAATTCTCAGAGAAAAAACGACCTGCAACACATACTAATTTATGACAGCAACATTTATGAATAGCATTGCACGATCGTAAAACTTGGGTGTGAATTCTGAGGGCTGAGTCAGGAGGAATGCATATGATCTCGGGTCCATACATCACACAGACCCGGTTTCTGCTGGAATCTACATTTGTCTACATCCATAACAGATGGCACCTCAGTTAACTTTTCCCTAGTCAGTGTTGTGGCGTAATTCATGTAAGACAAGAAGGACATGAAAGCAGCCAACAGTTATGTTGGGGGACACCATGTTGGGCATTAATCTATCCGGAATGAACAGAAGACGACACCTGTTGGGCAACAATCATATACAAAAGGGCCAAGTCAGCACCATTCTGTGGCTTCCCATGATGCTTTGAAATAAGCAATATAAGCAAGAGACGATGCCTCGTGTCCTTCTGTTACCAGCTAATGAAGACATTCCAGCTCATAAGAAGAACCTCAATGAGTTTAAAATAAAAACTGTCTGTTGTCTCCAAATAATGGCTGATAATCACAGCATGATCTCGTCTCAATATCACCGATCGTCGCTGTCACCTCAACATGAACTTTTTTTACTGTGGGAAGGGGGCGGACGAAGTTAATAAGACATGTGGCGGGGAACTTTATGGGGAGCGGGCTATTTGTCGATATGAGGGAAAAAAGACAAGTACAGGCACAGTTCTCTTGCCTGCCTGTGGCGGTGACAGTACTATACACCTTTGCTCTTTATTACACTGAACACGGCTAGCTCACCGGAGCGCTTTATGAACGCCGCTAAGCCTGAGATTTTAATGGAGCGGATCACGAGCAATTAGCTTTATGAGGACCTGTGCGATCAGCCATTAGAGAAAGATCAAATATAAAGATCCACTGTAAGTTTCTATAGCAACAGTGGTTAATTTTATACCCATGATACAATGCAAACTAAACAAATGAAAATATTCGGGCTGATCAAGACGGGCAATGGAAAAACAATGCCATTTTTAAATGACGCGGGAGTGCTGGGTTATGTAGCCTATATTGCATCACAATAGAGATTTGGGGCTATACAAGAAAATTGAGGGCAGCGACAATTAAAGATGCCACAGCAATTTGATGTTTTGTCAAACATGTATGCGAAAAACCTGAAAGTCTGACTTACATATACATCTCCGTGAGGAGGAAGGCACAATGCAGTCTCCAAATAACCAAACTCCGTTTCCCCAGGCTTCCACAACATTTCGATTACATCAGTGGCAGGAGTTCACGTGGGGTCACGAAAACATGGGATGAAAGGCAAGTGGAAACAGAAGAGAGCAAATACAGTCGCATTTCACTGAGGCTTCTGGATCACTGCGAAATCACATGCTTATGGACTAAGCCAGGCAAAACAAATCATATTTATAGCTCCTCATTCCAAGGCAAATAAAACAGATTTAACAGCGCCGACAACACGGAACTGAATCAACAAACAAGAGGCGTGATATTACGACAAAAAGTGAAAAACGATCAAAGCAAAGGCTGCAGTCCCAGGGCTTCGATATAAAGATGCTGAGTAACTATTCATGAGACCTTACAGAGACGTACAGCTTGAACATCCTTGAGTGAGAAATGTTATGATGTTGAGATCACGTGCAAGTGCTAGGTGACCTGATAAGCCTGTAAAAACACTACCCTGAAACCTGTGACTCATTAATATGACATCAAATGTTTAGGCTAGACATTAAAGGTCAAACTCCTGCCAACACAACAATGCTAATACAATTGATACGATGATTAAAGCACCGTACTGTATTATCAATGTCGTTTGTAATGAGCTGTCAATCTGAATGTTACATCTGTGTTCTAACAGCCTGAAGTGCTCGATTCAACTGTTGTACGATTTCTGCTAAATCCTACTTTTCGTCAGAATTGTTGCCACACGATTATCGATGTGACTGTTTGTCGTTTTAGCAGTGACACTAATGACACAACTACAAAACGTTCAGAATTCCAAATGGCACATCTGAATATTATTTGTGCAAAGTTTACTTCATGGGACAGAAATTAGCTGAGAGGCGTTTTACAGCTTTAAAAAAAAACATTTTACGCCATGTTCCACGCATATGCTGCTAAAAAGAAGCCCTTTCGAGACCTGCCGCCATGGATATGAAGTCATGAGATCATTAAAAGCAATGATCATCATAAATCAGAGCTGTTGCACAATTACTAGAGTTCATTACCAGCCGATAACACTGCTCTAATATAAACTACACAGGAGAGGTTTTGTCTCATAGCAGTCTTTGTTTAACATCTACCATCCCTTTCTTGTTTCAAACTTAAGCAAGTCGAGACCCACCTGGCCACACCGTACTAAGAAACAAGAGCAAGTCCACATAGCAAAACTGGCTGAGAGGAGACAAACACGGGCAGGGTTCCATCACTCTATATGCTGTATATAGGGTATCTTCCCGGTCTGCTCTGTTGAAAGTGAAAGTGACCTATTAGTCAGATATGGTGACCCATACCCGAAATGTGACCTCTGCTTTTTAACCCATCCAGAGAGTAGTGAACACACGCACAGAAAGTCGTGAACACACGTACACCCGGAGCAGTGAAGTGATGCAAGATGCCAGCTGTGGGCTGATTCAGCACTTGCATCGCTAGTCACAGGAAAGTTTCAGTTTTGTCATGTGACTAATGTGATAGCAGTTATGTTCAATGTGCACTTCCTACGGGATGTGACTCACGATTGTGAGATTGTCCGAGACGCTGTTTCACATTCACATCCGGCAGTTTTAACAACGCTCTTTTTTACATTTGACATTTATGCCTTTGGCAGACGCTTTTATCCAAAGCGACTTACATTGCATTGCATTATACATTTGTTTCAATCCCCTGGGATCGAACCCATGACCTTGGCATTGCTAGTGCCATGCTCTAACCCCTGAGCCACAGGAAAGCTTTCAAAATACATTTCAAAATATAATAATATAAAACTATAAATGTCCAAATGCAAACGACTGTTCTGCAGTAAAATTATGAAAAACATAAGAAATTGCAACCACAAAACACACTTTTCACGTTTCACTCAGGCTAAAAAGAGCAAAGGCCATTTGGCTAAGGCGGGGGTGAAAACCCCTGGGTCTCCCTGACCTGACCTTTTGTTGTCCTCTGCCTATCCATAGACGTTTAGGCCTGATGACACAAGGAACCTGATAGGCCCTGGGCCTCCTTTTTACCCCACAGCCAATCAGTCAGGCACTATGCCATACAACCACACATGCTGCTGGTTAGAGTAGGGCCACCGCCGAGGACGAGAAAATAGCGGTATCAGACCCCTAGTTGGCCATCCTTGACTGGTCTGCGGACTTAGTTACAGCCCAAAAAGGAACATGACGGGCAATTGAAGTACGCTGTGATTCATCACTTGAGAAAGTTTAGGTAAAAACATGTGGAAAAGTGACTGTTGCGAGATGACTATGATAACACAGAAGTGCCTGCAGTGTTTTCTTCCCCTATGCAAAAAAACCCTTCTAGATGATCAGCATTCCACTAATCTCTGAGAGAAAGAGACATTGTGGTTATGGATATTAAGCTAGACAAAGCAACCAACTACGGAGTATGGTTTATACTCTATACGGTGAATAGTCTCACTTTTTCTCGAGAAAGAATAATGCGATCTGACCAAATCTCCCACTGTACCTTTCATTGGAAGATTCTGTGGGAGGAGCCAGTGTGTTTTAGAAGCTCATTCTTCTTTTAAGATTATAGCCTGTGTGTTTAGGGCTGAACTCTAAAAGAGAGTTTTTGAGATTATGGTCTGCGCTTGTAATTGCGCGTTGTGCTGTACAATAGGCTCTCACGGCCCTGGTTTGTGCTGCCCTGTAGTTTAGCTGTCAAGAGTGACCCTTAAAAGCATGGTCAATAATTGTTCATAATCACACGCAGTCAAAAAGATGAACTCAATGTCCTCGCTAGAAACTTTTCAATGGGGCTCAAAACATAAAGGGTCAATTAATCCAAAATGATTTATTAATTGTTCTTATCGGCATACATATAAATATAACAGAACATTTGTTGATGAACTATTGTTTTAACACTTGCAAAATCAAATAAAAATAATTGAGAGCTCAATATCTCTATTTCAGACAATGCAAACTTGTTGATCTTGGTTGTCGATAAAAAAGGGATAATTTGAGTTATGCAAGCAGCTACAGTTTACCATGTGTCTCACACATCATACTGTTAACATGTTATGTTAACAAAAGCTTGAAGGGCTACCCATGTGTCCCACATTAGAGAAACGACAGCAATAGTTCTTGCACTGCCTACGATGCATTATATCTTTTATCTGAACAATGGGACTTTTGTAAAGCTCAACCCTGACATGCTCACGAGATTGAGAACTTCACCTCCTGGGAACAGAAGGGCAGCACGTTTCCATCAACAGGATGTTAATTTACACAGAAGAGGACGACTTCCATAGTGATCAGACACAATACGTGGAGTGGGTGGAGTGAAACGGACAGGTTGGAGAGGGCTCAAGTGTCTGTCACTCTGATTCGACGGCAGGCATCCAAATGGGCGAGGGGGTCAGATCATCAGGAGGGACCCCTCAGCTGGGATGAAGTGTGTGTCAGTGAAAGCAGCAGGTTTAATGTGACAGTGCTGCATTCCTCGCGGCCACACAAGATAGCTGTGGCTCAGCATTGGGTCTAGATTCATGAAGTTCATAAAGGCATTTGTCTGCACATCACTTGCGCTGGATTAACATGGAAGAGGGGTTTCCTGCCGCATGAAATGTAATATGCAACATCTATTCCGTGGATTTAATTAAACTTTCAGAGGTCATGGGAGAGAATGGACGGTTGTTTTTCTACCGCCATTCAAGAAAACTGGCAAAGAAAACAAAGCAAGAATAATTTCTATCTCTGACGATCTCTGATGATAAAAGTTAATGTCTGTATCCTAGAAAAAAAAGAATAAATGCTGTAACTGATCAATAATAAATAAATAAATATGACCAATTAGTTGCTGAAATGTTCATAATCTATCAAATCACAAAATGACCAAAATCTACTGCCCTTTAACACATCTCTGTGATCTGTATGCAATGATGGCTTTCTATCACAGCTGGAAAAAATCTGAACTCAACCTAAACTAAATTTAAATTAAACTTTTTTTTAACAAAACCACTAGCAGATCTTTTTTAGTCTTAGGTGTCACAGCTTTCAAATATCACCTTATTTTTAATACTGCATGTAAGAAAGACGAGATGGAAAGAAAAAAGGTTGCATTCAGTTTTACACTGCCAAAAAATATTCAAGTCATTTTTGGTTTGTTTCACCATCTGTTCTTTGACTGACTTTGACTCGAAATTAAGGCAGACATCTATGGCAAACGTATCATCATGCAAAAGCAAATGTTTTTGGTAACCAATTTGTCTAACACCTTGAAATGTTTACTAAGCCTACAAAACACTGGAAAGCGTAGTTTGGCTGAACTGCTCTCTCTGGCCTGGAGAGAATGCATGACAAAGAGTAATAGAGGAGAGAGTGCATGTTGGATATCTGCCCTGAGCTGGCACCCAATGCCCAGGGTGTTTCTTAGGGCCCATACAGGGAAAGCAGCACCGAGCGTTCAGCCGAGCAGAGCACGGTTCAGAAGAGGTAAATAAATGCCTCTCAAAACGTAAATCAAGCACTGCTGACACGGTTGTCCTACATGAGAGTTATTAATAGAAGCGGAGACAGAGCGATACAGAGATGGAGTCAAAGACAGAGACGTTCCCAACTTTAAGGGAGAAGTAAGGGAGGGAATGAAATCTTGCAGGGAACAAGATAAAGTTTTGAGTAGACATCAATTCCTCTTTATCCTTGAATCGGAACATTGATAACGACTGCTGCCTCAAAGAACAGAAGATAAGCAAGCTGTTTGGACGCCTGATGTTCACAGGCTGAACTTGTGACTTCCAAGCAACAATCGTTGGGTCTGGATATTGTCATCTTCCTCCTGTAATAAGGGAGTTGCACAAATGTGGGCGAGTAATGCCTCTGAAATCAACCTGACGTGCAAAAATCACTGGCAGAACGAAAGATGCCACATTCACACACACTCATAGGTGATGAATTCTCAAAGCGTGAAGACAGAGGCCCGACAGGTGTAGGTAAATCATCGCATTTAACGCGAACCTGTGGTCTGGATGAATCAGAGTGCAACTTTCTCAAGAGTCTTCAAGACCTTCTTTTAAACCATGCAGTAAGATGTTATTTTACAGATCGCCAATCTTGTCTACAAAAGCTATTTGAACAGATTGTTACATGACTGCATTGCTGGCGGCGTCCTGCCTTCAGGCATCACCTGAAGGGTTCTCGTTCATCAAAGCCAGATGGGTCGGAACCTTATCTTTTAGGAAGAAAAGCACAATTGTAAAAAAGCGGAATTTGTTTTGAACCCTCGGTGATAACCATAGACTGTATAAAATATGGACGTCGTGTCCGTGACGTCACTCGTAGGTTTCTGATGAGCTGTTTTGAAGCTTAAAGTGGGCGGAGCCAGACGTCGCCATCTTAGCAGCGCGCCACACCCGGATAATCGAAAATGGGCAAACAGGGAGGACATGGTTGGTGCTGAGGCGCCTGGTTGGCTTTTTAACAGCGAGTAATCTTTTAAAAATTATGCTAAGCAATGTATTAGCGAGAAAACTTGGCAAAAACAAGCAGGTAACATTAACACAAAAAAGCTGTCTTTCCCCATCACCAGCGTGACCACAGACAGTTCGCAATGCGTCTGCAACACGTTGGGGAGGAAGTCCTGTGGAGACCGGTTTAACCCAGTTTCAAACCTGGAGTACAGTAAGCAGGTTTGTGAAACTGGCTCATACATATCAGGCATCACATTTAGATATGCATGACCTGACAAAATCCTGTAGAGACAAACAGATTCGAGCTTCCATCGATAGAGAATAAGGCTGGAAGTGAACAAGGCAATTCACAGTTAAAGAATGATGTCCGTTGAAATAGTCTCTTAATCTAAAAAGAGATGTATAACCATGTGCCTCTGATAAGCGCGATTTATTTTTAAGTGCTTGAAAGCAAAACGGAAAAAGGAAGCAAGCGTTTCTGACCCGTGTAGGACAAAAGCCACAGTGTTTGTAAGCACTGACAGTCGCAAAGTGAGCTTCCTCATCAGATGTGTTACACACAGGAAGCTGTACGCTTCCTTTTCCTTTATGATGACAAAAATGCAAAGAGAGAACACACAGCAGCAAGGCAACAGAACATAAGAGAGTAGTAAGAGACTAGTAGAGAGTACAGAACATAAGAGAGAGTAGTAGAGACAAAGCAAGATGCCTCGCCAACCGAGGTGCAGATTCCAGACCATCTATTAATAGAGGCTGCTTGACTATGCAGAATTCTTAAAGGAAGAAAATTAAATAGACTGGGGTACAGTACAGTATCAACCTCTTAAAGAACCAAGAACCGTCTGGAATGACATATCGGGAACAGTTCGCTGATCATCACCGTATCAGCGCCACATCAAAGTAAATACCTTTTCTATCCTTTAAGAAAAGCAACTCTCTTCTTTAACCCCACCTACTCTTGCTGTTGTCTGCAATAGTGGGGTCACAGTCAGGTCACCGTCACGTGGGAACGTCCAGTAGGGCAGGAATCAGCCACCCGACTGCCACATTCCACATCGAAGAGACAGAAGACAGAAAAAACGACTGGAAGGGATGCAATGTTTTAGGGTGGGTGAGAAGAAAGAAAGGATTGGCATTTACAGAGCAACGATCACTAAGAAAGAAATCAAACTAGATTCAACAGAATCCTTCAAAAATGTTTCCCTAGAACCCTGAGGATGATAAATGACACCCACCAGCCACATTATAGCAGAAAATGAGATACACAGACAGTCTATAGCCTGCTTGCCTTCCGGGGCAAGAGGGTCAGACTTGATCCATAATGACTCCACTTGAAACAGCTGTGTCAGAAACACGCCAGCGCTAAGTTTCAAGATAGGAAACATATCAGAGCTGTGCAGTGACCTCCAAAACCATTCAGTGATACGGCAGGGTAGTGAGCTGAGATTATGCCACAGTTTTGGGATTTTATTTCTGAAGTTTATCTGAGAGCTGAAACATTCTCTCGGGGCAACATGGCTCCACGTCATTACTCAGAACTGTCTGCTCCAGTTCTGACTGTGGAGTGGAACGACAGCGGCAGATGAGGTTTTGCTATTTATAGCTTGCGAACAGGGGAAGAAACTTAAAGGATTAGTTCATTTTCAAAATACATTTTCATGATAATTTACTCACCCCCATGTCATCCAAGATGTTTATGTATTTGTTCCTTTTTTAAAATTAAGGTTTTTGATGAAAACATTCCAGGATTTTTCTCCATATAGTGGACAGTTTCAGTGCAGCTTCAAAGGGCTTTAAACGATACCAGACGAGGAATAAGGGTCTTATCTAGCGAAACGATCGGTCATATTCTAAAAAAAAAAAAATCTATATACTTTATAAACACAAATGCTCGCCTTGCTCTGTTCTGAGATGCATGACTTCACATAATTCCAGGACACGCACACGAAATGACCATTTTAAACAATAAACTGACACAAAGACATTTGAATATGTGTCATTGAACATTCAACAACTTTTGAACGGTCCTCCTTCTACACATTTGTAAACACTGACTCTATACTTCCACCTACGTCAATGGACCTTTTCAACGTAATCACGTGAAGTCATGAACGCGCATCGAGGAACAGAGCAAGGCGAGCATTTGTGTTTATAAAGTATATAGATTTATTTTTTTTAGAATATGACCGATCGTTTCGCTAGATAAGACCCTTATTCCTCGTCTGGTATCGTTTAAAGCCCTTTGAAGCTGCACTGAAACTGTCATTTTGACCTTCAACCGTTTGGAGTCCATTGAAGTCCACTACATGGAGAAAAATCCTGGAATGTTTTCATCAAAAACCTTAATTTCTTTTCGACTAAAAAAACAAATACATAAACATCTTGGATGACATGGGGGTGAGTAAATTATCATGAAAATGTATTTTGAAAATGAACTAATCCTTTAAACAGTGGAATAAACTAGTGCTGATCTACCGAGTATTTCTAAAACCTGGGGGGCATCAGGCAGCACAGGCTGATAAAGTCAACAAATATTTTAAGATCTGTACATCTTTTAGGCATATTCCACCAAATTCAGCTCAACTCTGGGAGGAGAGGACGTCCTACTTTTTACCCACAGCAGGGGGTTGAACACACTCTTCGAATGATGTAACGGACCTTGACAGCACAGTCAGCCAAATAAACACCGGTTCACGATGATGGAGATCAGGCTACACCTCTAGCGCTGCATTTATGTATTATGTAGACGTGACAGTGCTAACGTATGTCTGACATTTAGCAGAAGCAGAATGCCACAGATCTAATGAAACAGTGCATTCCTGCATTTCAAGGGTAAAAAAAATAGTTACACCATAATTTAGGAAAAATCAGCATGTTATCGGATGATACTGGTTAGATCAAATAACATATCACATGTCTGTGACTTATCTAGACATGAAACTGAGCTTTTTACTTCATACAGGGAGAAAAGTTATAAGAAACGAGAAGTTGAGAGGTTATGCGATGAAGAAGAGAGATTAGCTTTAGGCCCAGCTTTCACACTTGAGTCCTAGTCTAAAGTATATACCTTTCTGAGATTCTGAAAAAGAGAAATGATGGTATAAATTATACTTAAATTTCAAACAATTAAGTTTGGGCAAAAAATCGTATACGGTTACTTTCTAGATACTCTGCAGAACTGTTCTTTTGAACTTTATTTTAAACAATTTCAGGCAAGTGCGGTCAATATTCTTACCAAGGCCAAATTTCGTCCATTCAGACTGGTGGACTAAACCCAGCGTTCTGAGATTTAAACTCAGCCTTTTCAGGGTTGGGGGTAAGACAGACAAAACCAGAGAGAGTCTGCATTGAATCGGATCCCCCCTCCTTTTACGTTTTTTGTCCTCTCTATAAGCTGACGTCCTGCCACAAGAATTCGAAGAATGCAAACGCCAAACAGCTTTAGAAAAGTGGAAGGAGGTGCTACTGTTGATCCAATCAGCCCACCACGAGGGCAGCCTCTGAGAGGATCCTCACCCGGGTCAGAGTTTACAGGTTTCCAAATTTAGCATTTGCTACATCATTGGCTCTTTACCAAATATTACAACAAAACTACAGAACTACAAAAATGACAGCAAATGAAAAAAATGGGGTCAGTGTGTTTAAAAATAAAGCTTAGGTAAGCAGAGAAATATAAGGAATTTACTGCCCCCCATTATGACCTTTAACACACTTATGCTACCTACACAAAGAGATAATGGAGAAGAGAGAGAGAAGAAGAGAGTGCAAGAGATCAAACCTGATTTTCCTTATGAGCTACTGCATTGACAGTGAGGAAACCTGTTGAATTACAGACGGGAACCATGCCCCTGGGGGTTATGGGGTATAACAAGTCTTGGCAAGCCAAAAACTCCCTGTATTTCAAAGACAGACATTAAGCTAAGATTGCACTTTTTTTTGAAGGGAGAACAACTTAATTTTTGTTATCTCAAAGTATTCAGAGCAGACATGTTGTGCTTTAAAGTGAACCACCATTAGACAAGCCTGTAATTGTCATAATAATTTTCACTGATCTTCAAAGAAAGACTCATTAATGCATACAATTTTACATATGTTCAGCTTTAGCGGGGCATAAAACTAGGATCATCAATAAATTAAACTTGGTCAAAAACACTGGCTAACTATTTAAGTTTACAGTATGCACCCCATGAAACTGTGGTGTACTAAATATGGAGTAAAAAGGTTCATGAATGTAGTGAGAAGTGAAAGCGCCACATAAGACAGCTTTCTTTCATCTCTTTAAAAAAATAGCTCAAGAGTCTCAAAGCTTTAGCAAGATTAAAAACCAAAGATTATCTTGAAAAAACACCAGATTCACTGCAAGCAGAGATAAAACGCAAAACACAAAGTACAAATGAAACCTAAAGCCAATCAGATAGCGTCTTCCAAAGCTCTCAGTAAATTTCCATTTAAAATGACATCTCTTCCCTCGTAGCCTGTGTAAGACACACACAATGGATAAACACACACTGGCATGTACTGCAAATGAGGAAGGAGATCAGCGCTCGCTAATGAAGGAAGCTCTGCTCCTGTCTTTGTCTTTTATAAAATGGATTTCAACAATGAAGAGGGAAACGGTTATGGCTGGGATCCATGGGATTGGATTTCTTCCTCAACTGTTCCCCTCACATCCTCTACATTATTCACAGATGACGAAACTCTCTGGGGCATGTCTCTTTTAAACCGGCCGAGGTTACAGCACCTCCCTCACGAATTCCTACACTGGGATATTTCGCAGCTACCACATGACGATAAGGCTGATGGTGCGACAGCCGCATCGTTTGAAATAGTTTACAGTCAAACAACTGGAGTCTGACTCATAGTGTACATTTGTGTGGGGAGTCAATGTATGGACACAGGACTGGCTGCATGTGTTTAGAATGCTTTTGTAAGTGGTTTCCATTCCTCACGACTGCTATGTGCTGGAAAAGGAGTAATGAGCCAAGTGGAAGTGGAGAAGTGCATGCTAACCGGGTTACGTGCCATCAGGGCGCTAAAAGCATATTAAGACGACACACAGTCACAAAGGAAAGCAGCCAGAAAACTCACAAGCCTGGGAAACAGAATAGGAGGCAAAAGAGAGCAAGAAGATACTTCAACTTACAATGCCCTTCAAAAGGAAGATGAGAAAAAGATAGATTTTAATGTATTCAAACACGGATATTACAGTAGTGTAACTGAACAAATCACAAGTTAGGCAAAGCGCTAAATATGTAATAATTGTGAACATTAAACATCAGACAGAAAGAAGAAAACGTGAGTCAATTAAACAATTCCCGAGTGATTTCAAATGGAAGAAAATTCAGCTCTAGAGAAAATAAAGAATTTTGGACGTCTCATTAACAAAGCTGATGACACAATCTCCTGCATTCAAGAAAAGTTCCATTTACTTATGGCCGGAAACACTCTAAAAGCTACATAAGCGTTCTAAAAAGGAAGGGGAGAGAGAAAGACGGAGAGAAAGGCAGACACAAAGCAGGCCTTGCTGATCTCCTTGCAGCTCTGCCTCTCATCCCACCACACCCCCCTCTCTTTGCTCCTCTATCCGCGACCTTCCTTTGTCAAGGTAACCTGGGGGTTTCCAGTGGCTGGACCTCTGCTCCCGACTGACCCCTGAATTACTCTGGATCGCCCTATAGGCCTTGATCCATCTTTAAAAGCATCACCCCTCCTTTCCTTTTTTTAAAGTATCCATACCTCATTATAAAGCTACTTTGCTTTGACCAGTGCACAATGGCACAACCCTCTCATCCAGATGGCATCGGGCATCAACGTGGTGTTACTGTTGTTACATTCCACAGTCTTCCACCCCACCCTCACGGCATATTTTTCACACTTTCATTTCAGTGTGCTTTGATGTGTTTATGTAACCCTTTAAATCTATGAGCGCTTGGGGGGAATTACTAATACAGTCTAATATGCCTCTGGCCGTCGGGGATAACAGTTTAGTTTATGATGGAGCATCTTTACCAGGCAACTAACAGCAAGCCATCTTTACCTGCGTTTAAGTTATACTCCCTCCAGGAAAGGTCCACACGGAGTTAAAAACCAGATACCAAGACACAGAGACTGTCTTGTGACATTTAAGGGAAACACTCAGGCAGCAAGCCATCTGGGTAATGGGATCCGACTGAGTTTCATTTGCCAAGTCCAAATTTGTCAGATTTAGATGCATTAATAGTGCAGGTGTTAAGAAGAACTCTGGCCTAATGTGACCCAACGTGTAATTTAAACAACAATAGAAGAATCTTGCTAGCTAGGAACAAAAAGTATTTACAACAGGACTGATCATGGGAGTGTGCCAAATATTCACACCGGCCTTTGCATATTTGTCAAAAGTATGCCTCTGGCCTAACCAGCAACTTCCCCTTAAATCTTCTTCAGCAACCTAGATTCTGTTGGGGAACCAAATGAACCACAACCACAAAACTGCATAAACAAACACACCAAGGTGACTTCCTATTGTAACTTTGGCATCCATTTTTAATTGATCTTTCATTGTTGTGTTTAACCAAAGCATTTAGGTCAACCAAGAGACAACAAGAAATGCAGTCAACAAGCAACAGGCATCCACAGTGAGTAATAAAAGGCCAAACGGTTCATAAAACGGTTGCGTCTTACCTGCAGTTCACACCATGCGACTTCCACTGTCGTTTCAGTATCCAAGCCATTGTAGACCGTTTTGAAGGAGCCACGTCCAATCTCTATATCGAATTTGAGAAAACGTCCATCTGGCGAAGTGCCTACAGCTTTCGTCTCCACTTCTTCGATGTCATCCTGGACCTTTTTCTCAGCCTCCCTCTGTTCAGCCTCAGCCCGAGCCTTTGCCACCCCTTTCTCCTCTTCCTCACGTTTGTCTGCCTCGCTGCTTTCCTGCTCTTGTTCGCCAACATCGCAGACCTCCGTCTCTGCAGTCCCAAGGACCTCAATCTTCCTCACATCCACATCCTGCACAGATGGGCTCTGTACCTCCACTGTCGCATCAACCCCAGCGCGTCTTCCTCCACTGCCCATGTCCTCTGCATGCTCTTCCTCCACAACCCCTGAAACACCCACCCGGGCATCACTGGTTACGTCAGGTGTCGAACAAAGGCCTGCAGGCACAACGAACTGCTCGCGGTCCGAGGGCGAGGTGAGGATGCAGGCCTTGCTCGGCAGGTCGAGTGCCGTGGCATTGGAGTCACAGATGACGCTGCGCCTAAAAAATCTGTGCTCGGCTGTCTTCTGGTCTTTATCCATTGTGTGGCGGCGCTTTCTGACCTCCGTGTCTAGTTTCTCACTCACAAGCGAGTCCGAACCGGAGCCATTCACATTCTTTGGTGGTGGAGGGGCCAAGAAGGTCACCACCTTGTCGGGATTTTTTGACGACATGTCTCCGAGAACGAAAACAAAAATACTCTGAAAAGTATAAATAAATTACAACGAAGAAACTCAAATGTAAACGTTTCGTGGAAATTTCCTGTTCCAAACAAACTCCTGACTGTGGCACAAAAATGCGATGAAAATATAAAAGCTCAGGTGAGCCACAGAGTTGGAGAGCCCCCTCTCTGGGGTATTCCTTATTAACACTTACTCTTACAGTGTATGGGGCCAAGGCCCAGGAGAGGAGGTGTTCTTTTATAAACGTAAAAGAACAAGACACAGTCACAGATAAGCAAGCACTGACGGTGACAGACAGAAACTGTCAAATCCAGTTCATCCATCCTGCAGTGACCCTGGGACAGCCGTCATTGGGCATAAGGGACCGCAAGAGGGATAGGGCAGGGGCCTGTAGATTGTTTAGACCGCCAGAGAGTGCAGGAAACCTGGCAGCGAAACCCAAACCCAGGTCCAGATTTACTGCAAGAGATGAGCAGACAAAAAACAGACTCAATTGCATGCCCAAACTTAGATCACCCTTGTAAATATGACCTCTCCATTAGCCCAAACGAACTTTTTTAGAGAAGGAGAGAGGAATTATATTCACATCAAATGTCTATTCATATATAAAACAGCTTTAGTGTGTTAACCCTCGTTTGGGTTTTAAAGCATTGAAAACTCTGAACCTTAACGAGCATTGTAAATATGACAAATTATAGCAACATCGACACATAAGCTATAAAAAAGAATAACAGCTTGTGTTGCAAACATATAAATAAATGTCGGCTTACATTAAACCAGTTTTAGCATTAACAAAAGCTAAACATTTATTAAAAATGGCATACTATCACCATGAAACAGATAACTTTTTAAACGTTTCTCAAAAGCTTTTAGCTAACGTTAGATACAGTAGTTATTCCCAGGTGTAAGTGTTGAGCTCTCGGCTCTCGAGTCAACGGGTTCGTCATCATAATTAAAATATGAGATAACTTACATTAAATTCGTCAGTCAAATTAAATGATAAAATAAATACTTCATGTAATAGTACTAGCATGTCGGCTACGCACGCTGGTGTCGCGAGGTCCAAATCGCCTTGGTTACGTGGGGTGGTCAACTGAGATATGGGATTTTCTGGCGAAAAAAATGACAAAACTCAAAGGGGGCGAGTAATATCAGCTACAATTTCTCACACAAAACATTGATTGACAATAACTGAGTCAAACGTTGCCATTTTATTATTCCGCTCTCGAGCCCTCAAATAAATACCGCGCGCGTGTTAACGAGCTTTATTGAACAGGAAGCGTGTGGAAACGCCGCGTATGAATACACAAAACCTACGTTTGACGTTAAATCTCCTTTTGTGGCAACGTAGACGAAGTTCTCTTGTGCTATAGGCTACTGTAACGTTAGAAGTTAATACTGGATGCCTGTCAACCTGTAATAAATCTCTGGCAGTGTACAGCTGAGCTTTACAGCCAGGTAACGCAATAAACATTTAGGGTGCGATGAAAAACAGACCAGCGTACGTTACCTTTCGTATCGTGATATCCATTCCACGCTCCTCTGGTGTAGACAAAGCGACAGCTGCGGTTAAGTTGGCCGAGAAAATAATTTACAAGAGGTAATATCCGAATAGTAATATACAGAAAATTATCAAATTGAATCGTAAATCCCACAGATGTAGTACAACTACGCTTTCACGGCACTGTTTGCACTACAGGCCAAGTTTAATACGGGGCTGTTGAATCCAACGCGATGCAACGATCCTAACGAAATCGGTATCCGGCGTAACGACGTTTCCCTTGATAAGACATGCTGACAAAGTGCGGTTCCAGTCGACTGCGCGCTGTTCCGCAGCAAACCACCGATTTCCCTGCTTTCACGTGAACAATGCAACAACATCCACTGCGGCTGGGGTCCGTTTCTGTCGAGCCGGGCTGGCACGAAATTCTCAATCGGGAATTGAATCGTTATCCTAATGCAGCAGTCGGAAAATGGCAGCTCTTCGGCTCCGTATTATGTTCGTGGGTCTAGACGATATTCAGGTTGCTGTGTAACTACTGCTCTCGGTTCGGGTGCTGTTGTTAAGACTCCAGCTTGTCACGTTGGTTTTAGCTGCGAAGCTGCTTCTGTCTACCCTCCCACTGAATACTGACAGCAGAGCCAGCCTGCAGTCTTCTTAAACAGCCTGAGGGGATCGCTGTTTCGACGCTTAGTTCCGCACTAAAGGGAATGTAAATGACATCGAGAAATCTAGTTTTCTCTCTGTATGGCGCGATACTTTTGTTTATAATCGTTTATTGATCGTTTTTTTTCTAATGTTTTCTATTTATTTTGTGTGTAGGGAAGCTACGTGAGTTAGCTGCCACACGTTGATGACGTCACTAGTACTCTAATGCCCAGTTTCACAGACGAGGTTTAAGACTATTCCCAGACTAAAATGAAAGTTTGAGCTGTCTTAACTGAAAATAAATTGCCCTGACATATCTTAAAATGTGTCATTGCCATTTGTCTAAAGATGCACACCAGGGATGTTTTTATCCAAGGCATTTTATTTAAAGCGACTTAAATATCCTAATCTAAGGCACAGTCCTGGTTTAAGCTAAACCTTGTCTGTGAAACTGGGCCTAAATGTGCGTGAGGGTTGTTTATACATTTTGCCTTTGAATTTGGGGTGTTTTAGATGATGAAAACACTTCATTCAAATAAAAAATGAAATAGAAAAATGTATTTTTTTTAAACAAGGGTCAATCTACGAAAGGGTCTGACTCTGGACAGTATGTAATATTATTATTACATGTTTTATTTCTGAGCCACATTTGGGCAAGCATGTTTTGAATTTCACATTTATTCTTTCATACAAAATTTACTTGCCAACTGTACAATGTTTAGGCCTACATATGTTTACATTACTGTTTACATGTTTGCTGTTTTATTAATCATAATCGCATGATAATTGTTTTACAGTTTAAATATTGATGAACAAGTATGGCAACATATTTGGTGTGCGTTCTTGATCTGGTATGGTAAACATGGTTTTTGCATTGGAAAAATAAAAGATGACACCCATACATAAACACTGTGCAAACAATGTCCCCTGTGAGCGATGACGTAGCATTGCACACGCTTTCTTTTCCTGTTTCCAGACACTGTTTTCTCAGGCAATATTTATGTGAAGCTCAATATAACACTTGCAGCCCCTTCATCCTCCTATGGTACACGTGAGTTAGACGTTTCCTAACATCACACATGCTCTATGGAGGCCCCGCTCTTACATAAAACCAAACATGGGGTCCGATGAAGCTACGTATGGCTGTGCAAGAAAACTGTAAGACGGTTGTGTGCATCTGTTAAGATCACGGTATGTGTTATCAATTGCATTCTAGGAAGAGGTTTGGGTACACTTTCTTCTCGAGTCAATTTGAAACAGTAACACTGATAGTGTTTACTTTAAAGTAGCGGCAACAAAGCTGTATTTTAAATGCATGAACAAATATGTAAATGTTTGGCTAATCTATTAGTGCAGAACAATGTGTGTCACAGCAAGTACTACTTTGTGGATTATTATAAATCAGAGGAATCACAAAAACATGGGTTATTAAAAGGGCCGTATACGTGTTTTGTCTAAACCTGTACAGTTAACATGTAATATCATGCAGCGCCACATGGGGGTGATAATGAGTGAATGACAAGAACAGGCATTGGAAACCAATATACTCTGCAATTGAGCTTTCGTTGTGATGAATATTTTACTACTCAACATCATGGAATAGACAAAAAGTGTTCTTTTGTAAATTGTGAAGGTATTCTGGCAAGCTTTGCTTTCATGGTGTCCACAACACTGGAGGTGAAGTGTTTACACTAAGGTTGAAACAATGCACGAATGCCATAGTTGTGGAGCAGGAAATCTAATCTAAATGAGTTTTAGCAGGGTTATCTTTAAAGTCACTTTAACCAAACTCCTGCTGGGAAGTTTAACATTCCGCTGTAAAGAGCCACTGGATGTTCACACATGCTTATCCTTCAGCACACGAGAAGAAATGCAGAACCACTTTATCCAATGAAATTCTATGAAATGCTGCACACATTCTGCTCTATGGTACAGAAACATGCTGCTGTGTTTAGTTGAGCTAATGAAGAAAAATCCAACATTCTGTATGATAAATTTGACAAAAAGTACACAAGTTTAAATGATGCATTCAACATGACAAAAAGCCGAATTAACAATGTGAAGGATGTATTCTTTTAATGTGAGTTAAAAAAAGAAAAGAAAAGAACAAATAAAATAAACTAAGATTTAAAAATGACATAATAATACAGTATGGATTGGATAACCTACAAAACCTCTTGCTCAAACAACTACAGTAATAACCATGGGAATCCACTAACACAGCAAAGCGTAGCAACATTAGCGGCATTCCATTGCAAAACTCTATAGATATCTGAGGGAGGTGAAGAAGACAGATCATTTCACAGGTCTCTGTGGTTCTGTTCCAGCTGCAGAAGCGTGTCCTTTTACATAGTATAGACTGAGGAGTTCACAGGAGGGGTCTATTGTTTAAACTTATAGAAACCCAAACCACTAAAACAGGCTGTGTTGTAGTTTAACAAAAGATAAATAACGTGACTTTGGTTGTTAAATCTTCCTCATGCTGTAAAAAAATGTTTAGGTGCAATTGAAAAAACAATGCAAAAAGTCTGTTGTAACATTGTTTTGTATCAATCATATTTAGAGCAGAGCTAAGTTAAATTGGTTCTTTAGTGTGCATATGTGCATACAGTATATGTAGTATGCTTGTGAGGAGTTCATTTTAGTAAAGACTATTCTAGTTCACAAAGGGCTCATTTATTCTGGTTGCTCCATATTTGAGGTTACATCTAGAGATGTTTTGGTCACGCGCACAACACAAAGAACCACAAATGCCACGTGTCCACCACTTTTGCAGCTGCAGTGGCACTCAGCCCTTGTTCTGTTAATGCCTCATTGTGTATTTGTAGAGATGACCAGCACTGGTTGTCACCGTCCCAACGGGCTCGGAGAGCATGCATGCTGTTGCATGCTGCTTCTAACACATGTGGCGGTCTACATGCTGTCTACTGGCATCAACACGTACACAAGACTTCAGCAGATTAGTAACATTCTAAACATTTCTGCCCCTCCTCTGTTTTTTCCCTTAGTGAGGCCCAAAAACTCTGCAAACAAAACGTGTTTGACATACCTGCACTGGGGCACTGCAGATGAATGGGTCCTCTTTTTGTCAACACACACCCTTTCTCGCAGCTCTCCACCTTGGAGGAATTTCTGCTCTTTGTTATCTGGATGTTTAACAGATGCTCTCTGTCTTTAATTATGGCATTTACTATTCTCTCGTGTGACTTTCTGACTACTTTGACTGGAAAATGAGTCGTTATGTGCTTCACTCTGATAATAGTTAACAAGAAAACAAACGGGTCACTGACGCTTTGAATGAAAGTGTTTAATGCTCTTTGGTTAAATTTAAGCAGGAGCTTGTTTTTTATGGGGTTGACTGACGAGAGAAATCCGTGTCATTACATGAATGATCCCGTAGGTAGACAATAGTTTAATTAACGTAATTATTTAGGAGCTTTAATATCGATTTCCAAACAGGTTGAGGCACAAGTTAATGTCAGGCCTCTCAAACAAACAAGTCAATGTTTGGAAAGTGCTTGTGAGCACAGTATTTTACATTTCTGCAGAAAATATTAAGAGACCATTTCAAAATTAGTTTCAGTTTTTCTGAATTTACTATTTATAGGTGTGTTTAGGTAAAATGGTCATTTTTGTTTCATTCTGTGAACTACTAACAATAGTTCTCCCAAATTATAAATATTGTTTCTATTTGCATTTATTTGCAGAAAATGAAAACTGGATAAACAGGTTGTAATAACAGAAACAAAATGCTCTGTGTTTTTTCAGACCTCAAATACTGCTAAGAAAACCAGTTCATATTCACTTTTAAGCAACAAAAGAGTAATATTTCGACATGTATTTAGGCAATGTTTAAACATTATTTTTATGCGACGACCTTGATTTTGATCACAGTCCTCATGTGTCTTGTCATGCTGTCAGTCTTTCACATTGATGTTGGATGACTTTATGTCACTCGTGAGGTTTGATTTTGTTGAAATTCAACAGACACCGGACTGGAATGACCACAATACATCTAGAAATGCTGCTTAATAAAATTTGGGATGGTCTCTTAATCTTTCCGTGGCGATTTATAAAAGTATACCTTATTAAAAATGTTGGCTTGTTTTAGTAGGTTCGTTCAACCCAAGGGTTGGGTTTGTCTGTAACAACCCAGCATTGTTTACAGTTTATTCACACTGTTTAGAAAAACTGTTTACCTAAAGTTTTCTGCAAACAAATTTGGGATTAGGGAAAGTATTTTAACATTTAAAAAATGACACGCTTTGTCAGCGGTGGTTATCACCGTTTACCTAACTTCGTCTTTTTGTATATTTTATGTTAAAATACTGACCACACATTTTTAAGAATATCAGAATGTGGTGGGTGAGCAAATGAGCCCTGAATGTTGCTTTTGTCTGGATGGAGAGATTTGAGGCCACTGAGAAAATAAAATCTCGTCTTTACAATCTCTGCAGACGATGAGTAGAGTACACTAACTGGTTGAGTAGTGTTTGACTGCTTTACTGTTTTAAAAGAGTGCTCAGCTTTGTTGCTTTTTCTGCGTCGCACATACAGTATCAGTGACCCAGTCCAGTGGGTTGGAGTAGGCTGGAGTACAAAAAAAGAATGAATAGTACACTTGTTCGTGGCCTGCCGTCCATGCTGTGTGCCGCGAATTTCTTCAAAGCTTTTGCCAACTTTCCCACTTTGCCTTTATGAGCATCTAATGTAGGCTGTCTGCGACATTTCAGCCTAAGACAGAAGAAAACCGTGCAGCTTACAGCAACGACAGACGTCTGGTCACCGTACATGATGCCAGCTTCAAGAGGACAGGCGGATCTTCAGGTATGCTTAGACATCTAGAGGCCATTGGTATTTCTTCCAGGGCTGATGTAGCATTCTTTCCTTTCTGTCCTCTTCTTCTTGTTGCCGTCTCTTTTGTTGTCCTCACACGGGGGTGCAGAATGTTCTGTGTATTTAGAGAAAGGTGATCATAAGGTCTCTTGAGCTTCTCTATACTGTATGTATCAGCATCACTCAAAGAATCAATTAGTGATGGACTGCAAAGATGTGCTGAACCTTTAATGTACCTGAAGATCAACAAAGCATGCACTTACCAAACTATTACTGGGATTGGAGGATTGTCACAAACCTCTGACAGCCACGGATTCCCAGCGGGAAAAATAGAACTGAGAAAATTGGGAATTCTGAGATCTAGTCTAGTGAAATGTCTGCTGTAGAACAGCTCAGAAAAACAAGTTTGGTTCAGTCTATTTTTCACATCATGAATTTTGTTTAGATGGCCTGTAATCTTATAAGGAACGAGCAGGCGATATCTCATTCTGAACCTTTCAAAGATTTTTTATTACTTATTAATAAAACTTAAACTCTTTAGAAGTGTTTCATTGTCAGTTTAGGAAGGAAGAAAGTGCAGTTTGAAGTTGATCAAATTGCTGTTTGTTTGTTTTGTGTGTGTAAGGTTATATTCACTCACCTTTTGTGCAGACGTTGCTGTTGTAATTGAAGAGTTTGGTTGCAATTTTTTTTTCAAAAATCATGTTTTTTATTATGTTGTGTTTTATTGTGTTAGTTAGCTGTATTTTTTTTAGTTATTATGGCTTAAATCAAAACAAACCAACTGCAGTTTGATTGATATTAATTGAAATGCACAATAAAAAAAAAATGATTTTTTAAATCTCATTTTGGAACCAAACTCTTCGATTAGACACATAAATGAAATTCCACTTCCTAGGGACAAATTCCAGGAGGGTTTGTTTGTCACACAATATTCCTGCTCTTTTTATTTATATGTCTCACATTAATCTGCCAATTATATGCCTGTAAAACAGATTTATTTATTTCTAAATGGCATACCACATCTGCTGACCTATCAGTGTGCATGAGATTTTATAATATAAAACAATTAGATTATTATCAGAAAGAGCTTTATTGCCAAGTATGTTTGCACATACAAGGAATTTGTTTTGGTGACAGGAGCATCCAGAACACAGAAACAGCAACAACAGTACACAGAGACCATAACACAATAGAATACAGTACACAATGATTTAAATAAGGGCCTATGGGTATAAACAATTAAGAAATACATTACAATAAACATAAGATAAAGATATAGAGAGTGTAAAGCTATGTATGTATGTAAATATGTACAAGTAAAAAATAAGAATAAACTAGTACAAGGTATGTGCTATATACAGCAGAATGAATGAAACATAATTTACAGAAAAAGTTGTATAAAAAATAGATAGTGTATTATCTGGAGGATATAATTAATATAGCACTTAATTATTATTGCACAGAGTTATTAATTGCACGGTGTGTAAAAACATTTAACTGTTCAAGAGGTAGATGTCCTGAGGGAAGAAGCTGTTTTTGTGTCTGGTTGTTTTGGTGCTCAGTGCTCTGCAGCATTGTGAAGAGATGATGGCTTGGATGTGAGAGGTCCAGGGTGATATTCTGAGCCCTTTTCCTCACTCTGGATGTATACAGTTCTTGGAGGGTGTGCAGGGGAGCACCAATGATCTTCTCAGCAGTCCGAACCGTCCTCTGTAGTCTGACTTTGTGGCTGACTTTATAATATTTTACAATACTTGCCAGTGGCTGGAAACAGTTATGAAACTGAGGTCTCCTACAGGTCACTGAGTAAGTAGATGGTTTGTATCTTTATTGGAGGACACAGACACATATGCTTGCACATCATGTGCCCAACAAGCTTGTGTCAGCGCTGGGTCTCCTCACTAACCCCTGTCGAATCCGCAGTATTTACAGTGAGTTGGGATTCCATTTCCTCGGGATTAAATACCCCTTGGGCGGTTAGAGTACTGCATGACATCACAGGACTTGTCGATCCTTGTAAAATGATTTCCAGGTGGCGCCAATAGCCAAGCAGGCTGTGCATCGACATATTGCACAATAGCGCTTTGGGCAACCTGAGTTTGAGTGCTGACCTGTGGTCTTTTTGAGACTCCTGTTCTCCTCTCTTTAATTTGTTTGATTTCCTGGCGTCTCTATATTGTCATATTCAATAAAAGGTTAAAGCTTTTTAAGGCTAAAGGAATAAGATTTCCAGATAATGCATTGCCACAGCATTACCAATAGATAATAGAGATATTGCTTGATTTTTAACCTATAGGAATCTAAAAAGTAGTAAAAAAATTATAGCCATTACTGTGCTTCAGTCCCATCAGAAGTTAAATATATCGAAAAGTGCAGAATCAAACACTACAGGTCCAGTGTTTGAAATTTAGCGGCATCTAGTGGTGAAGTTGTGAATTGCAACCAACGGCTCACAACACCCCTCCTTTTTAAAGCTCTACGGTGGCTCACACAGGACTAAGATGTCGTCACATTTTCACTTCTTTGCCAAAAGGAGATAACGTATTTACGAAATGCGCTCTGTTTGTCCGTTTAGGGCTACTGTAGAAACAACACGGTGAATTCCATGCACGGGGACCCGCGGTGTATGTAGATAGAAATAGCTCATTCTAAGGTAATAAAAACATAACGCTTCATTACGTAAGGTCTTTATACACCTCTGAACACATAGTTATGTGTATCATATTGCAGTTCTGTCAACTAATCCTCCAAAAAAATGACACACACACCTTTAAATCCTGTTTTCTCTTTGCTTATGACTACCTGCGTTGCCACTAACTCTTTAATTCTCCACATTCTCTCCAATCCGTACTGTACTGAGCTGAAACATTCAAAGTGTGTTTGTGAAGAACAGGCCGGCGAGCGCAGATTCTGGGAATTGGCTGGTGCTCTTTGACCTGATGGCACCCCCGTGCCACTTCAGCCAGACTCTATAGTGGGCAGTAACACCTGAGCTGGCATTTCTCACAGTAGCGTTACACATTTGAAGGCACGAGTCACGCGTTGAATGTATGCCCTTCATCGCTACATCTTCCTCCTCCTTTTACTGTCAGTTGCTGTTAAATATAAAGGGTACATTTTGCATTCATGTGGAGTTTCCGTGGATGATAAAGTATAGGTACAGATCACACACACAGCCTGCAGGCCTAGATCACGTCCCATAATGCAACAGTCGTGTTACCATAACAATAAAGTATCGTAATGCACTAAGGAATGCTGGCAAATATGAGTGTTTCCAGATGCGAGATGCAAAACAGATTTGCGCAATTATGATGTCATCTACGAAGGGGGTCTGTGTAAATTTCGGCACGGTCACATTGCAGGGAATGCAGCGGCATCACATTTCACCGTCCTGAAATGAAAGTATAATAAAGCTTGCACTTTCTTTGAAACTGTAATGAAAAAACATATGTTTGAAAAGTAGTTTGATAAAGATTAAAGTGAAGGCGGATGTTAAAAGTGATGCAGTCATGAGGTTGACATTTGGGGACAAACATGAGTTGCGTAATGGCATTAAACAGGGTATTTTGTAGTTAGGTTTGTTAGCTATAATAATAACAACACGCTGTTTAATGTTTAACTCTCATCCTGTCTCATCCATTATTACTGTCGTCATCTGTGCTTGGATGTTTGGTTGCTATAGTAACAGACACAGATGTCAAGGGATGCTGCTGTTTTTGTGTTGGTGAACTTTGCTCAATGCCGTTATTCATCCTACCTTATATCAAATACATTTATATATTTCTAATTCTGTGATGCATAGAACACATTTTGAGAAATATTTTTGTGTGGAAGACATTGGTGGCCAATGTCGTCTAGTTACCAATATTCTACAAAATATCTTGTGTTCTGCAAAAGAAAGAAACTTTACAGGTCTGGAGTGGCATAAATAGTGAGTAAATGGGTAAGTGAAAATGAACGTATTTTCTTTGTCTCTTAAACTTGTTCTCCCCTTTAGATAAAAATACTTGTTTTAGAATAAAGCAACTATTGTCTTTTTCAAATTGACATTGTCTGCTGCACATAGCAGACTGTTACCAGTCACAAAATGTACAAAAAAAGAAATTACATAATTTCTGTCTGGACAGTGTTAATGTCACATCGAGTCAGAACTATTTCACAGAACCAACCCATAGTTTCTCTAGCATAATGATCAAAGGTACTTTTGTTTAGGGGAAATTATACTTTATAAAATATGGAGAAGTCATGCTATCCAGCTGGCAATTTTCTTTTATTCAGAGATAATCTAATTGTATGAAATTGCATTGGGAGTGAGGAGCTTAGTTTTGGAGCGCACACTCCATTGTGTAACACACATTAACTCTATGACATAACTGCTGCAAAGTGTTTTTTAAGAATGACTGCTTCAACATGTGAAAGACATTGAGGCCACAATTCTCAAACTTATTTGCACATTATTTGAGAAGTGCAGTATGATCCGTCTCCTGCTGGGTATCGTGATTACGCATTTTCACTGGCTTGTTGCGTGTTTTCAGAACACACTTTTCTTTTGCAACCCAGCTTTCCATTCCACTGGAATCCAACCTGACAGTCGCTGACTGACGTGTTTATCCAAGTCAGTTAGTTTCTCAATCTTCGTAGCTGTAAGGCAGTTATGGGAATATTTTGACTTGTGTCAGTGAGATGCATACGCAGTAAAATATGAGTATTGTGGCTCTTGAGGTCACAATGTGTCTCATTGAAGACCGAGAAGGTTCTTAGGGGTCAGAGCTGTCAGAATGAGATATGCAGCATACACATTACCCCGCCTGACCGTGTATTTACCTGTGAAAACTGATCATTGAGCCCCTTTCACAGGAGCTTCTTATAGTGAGAGACCTCACGTGCAGCATGTTGCACCAGGACGAGAATACATCAGTCATCAGCCAACTTTTTTATAGTAGGGTTAAAAAGTAACAGTCGAAAGGAAATCGAAGCTTTGAAACCCCTGACGTCTGTTTGTTTAAAGTTATACTGACACTGCATGTAAGTATATGACTGACCAAAGCTTAACAGGATGAAGAAAATGAAACACATTGCTTTTCTTGATTTAGTGTCTCTGTGGCAGCATTGTTATTGCTTTGTGGTTTTGACATAGAATATAACTCAGTGGTTTGCTTTGAAATCATACTGTTATAAGGTGTCCCAATAAAGAAATTAAGGAGGATTTAATCACGCTTAAAAGTGAATGTCAATGCATTAGATGCCAAATCAAAAAGTGGTGCATTAAAGAAAAATAGCAGACCTTTTAAAGCAAACAAATAAAAGCAAAAATAAAATACATAAAGCAAACATTGACAATTACTTTAGCCGTTATTAAAATCTTTTGTGTAGTAATATTTTGGAGCCAATCCAAATAGTTTTTAGAAAAAAATGTTTTTTTATTTTTATTATTAAACACGTCTCTCGCCATGAACACGGCCATATAAGCTGACGTTAAAAAAAGAAAATAAAAAATAATTTGTAGCCATTTACCTGGGCCTTGACTCAGTAAGCAAGCGTTGTACAGTACATCTACTGTACATGTGGGTTTTTTTTCCTCGCCAAGCCTGAGCTTTGGTGTATACTTTAAATACAGCTGCAGAAAAATTAAGAGACCATTTCAAATAGATTTAAAGTTTTTCTGAATTCACTATTTATAGGTATGTGTTTAGGTAAAATGATCATTTTTGTTTAGTTCTCTGAACTACTAACAATATTTCTGCCATATTTCAAATGAAAATATTGTTTCCATTTCTATGGCAGAAAATGAAAACCGAAGAAACAGGTCAAAATAACAGAAAAGATGCTCTGCATTTTTTCAGACTGTAACGTCAAACATCTAAATTTTAGGAACTCCATTACTGGAGACAGTGAATCTCTGGCCACTGTCTGAGTCACAAATCTCATTTATACAAAACCAGATATTTGTTTATTTTTGTAGTTCTTTCATGTTGTCTTGTTTTCCTTGATTCCCTGGTCTGACGTATCTTGTTCTGATTGGTTTATTGTTTCATTGTCATCAGGTCTGTCGTTGTTAGAGGTTTGGCCTTGTGTCTCTTGCTTTCAGTTGGTTTTCGTGTGTTTTGGCTCTTTTGTTATTTTGTTACTTTGTTTATATCCATTAAAATCTTCAACGTTACACAGACCTCAAATACTGTAAAGAAAACAAGTTCATATTCACTTTTAAGCAACTGTAAAATATGTACATGAAAAAAATATGTGATTACCTTGATTTTTATCACAGTTTTCATGTCTTGACATGCTGTCAGTCTTTCACATTGCTGTTGAATGATTTTGTTGAAATTCAACAGACACTGGACTGGAATGACCACAATACATGTAGAAATGCTGATTAAATCACATATTGGAATGGCGTCTTCATTTTTTCCGCATCTGTATTTGAAAGAAAAGCAAAGACATCCAAAGTTAGACCACACTTTTGGCTACGACTGTATATAAACTGCAAGGAAATAACTCCAGAAGTCTACAAAAAACTGACCAAAGGGCCAAAAGTAAAAGGAATGGCAAAAATGTAATCAAAGTAGCAAAAGAAGAGTGACGTTATGAGAAAATGTGCATGTAGCATCATTTGTGTCTAATGCAATTACATGCATATACATACATGTGCACATATATCATACTGCACATCAAGTCACACATGCCTGGATTAATGCTTCGGCCCATCAGATTTTATTTTCACACCGCAGTGCCCACGTACAGGTCCCCTTGTCGTTCAGGATTCCCGTGTGTTGGACTCACACATGGTACTGCTGGGTCGTGTGTTTGGTCACGGCTCGACACTCACAGCGTGATTGATCGCTCGTGGATCACCAGTCGGTTTAAGTTTCTTTATCCTGACACGTCTGCGCGCTCCTCCTTGGTTGAGATTCTCTGAGGGAAAGATGGAAGGAAACGCAGCGTTCTTCGGTGGGAGAAACCAGCGGGGGATCTGCGACGAAAAACAGGAAAGCCCCGGAGGAAAAAGTCATGCTGAGATGTCATACGTGCTGGGAAAACATGGTGCTGCTTGTTAACCCTCTTAAACTACCCCAAAACCTTTACTGGCTTTTAAATCACTGTCACTGTGAGCTTTCTTGTCGGCTATGATGATGTCTTAGAAGATAGCCTGTAGACAGCAGACAGCGAAGCAGCTCAGTTACATTGAAACACTTTTTCTAGTTGAATGTCTTTAGATTCATGAGTGATTATGCGCCCTGTGTTTTAGATTATGGATTCCAAACCTCTCCTTCTTCCCGCTCACTGTTTAAGCAGACTGTTGGCCAATGTGTTTTCACTTAAGAACGTGCCGCACTACACATTAAGCCGAGTCGTTCAGCTTTCAGAGAGGCATGGCTGTAAAACACGGCGTTGGACTGATCCACAGTAGTATATTACGGGTGTGGATTTGATACCTCAGCCATTTGTTAGACCCTCTGTGACACAAACCACCAGGAGACCAGCTGGTTTATGGTGTACTGATTGAAACCAGCTCCGTGTGCACACAAGGCAAAATAACTGAGGAAGGTGTCAAATATTTCATTGTGGATGCGTCACGTTCAGGACTGCTTAGATGCTGTTTTTAACCGTTGGACCACAACGTGTTTTAGTGTGGAACTGCAACACCTTGCTCCTGCAGCGAGCAGCGATGTCCAAGAAAAGTGACATAGATGGCGAGGGTCATGACCTTGGGATTCAACTTACTGCAGTGAATTTCCCAAGCAAAAGAAAGCTGTAACTCAGATTCTTCTGTGACAGGAGCTGTTGTTTGGATATGGTTCAGCATAGCAAAGGCGTGTTTTTCTGTTTGTCATTTTTTGGCATTCGTCCACTCTGTTGTCAATGGATGTGATGGCAGCAGAGATGTTTGATGTAGTCTGAGATTGTTTATATAGTCTCTGTTTGACCTGTTCAGAGACCTTCCTGTCCATGAAAACATGCACGTCTCTTTGATGGATATACACACAATTCCGTTCTTTCTAATGGCTTTGAATGTTTTAGCTTTCCGCTTGCATTTTCTCATTCTGAACATCAGGCAAAAATGGTTTGATTGTTTTATTTTGACAAATAGAATGTGCGTTTCACAGTCACTGAAATAACTTGATAGAGACGCAATTCAGTGTTTGCGTGCATTTTAAAATGAAAAACGCAATGACAAACGCATCCATTTGTGTCTGACAGCTATCACATAACAACAAGAATTCCAAATAAAATAAAAGATCTCCGTTATTTATCTTACATTGTGACAGATTTACTGGAAAACGACTGTAATTTTACCTTTTGCAAATATACACTTGAAGTCAGTGAATAACTCCAAGCGGAAATAATCATAATAAGTTATGCTTTGCACTAAATGTTTTAGCTCTGCATGCCAACATGTGTCCAATTTTTTCTCCAGAGGAATTTATTTGGTCTAAAGTTGCTCTTTCAAACTCAATTAGATTTTTTTGGGGGGTGGTTTCATGGTTCTCCTGCATGTTTCTCTGTGAGGAGCGAGGTAGATTTGACTGGTTTCTCAGCAGGACGGAGGCCTACAAGCACCCCAGTGGAAGTCTTTGAGAAACTGCATGGCCTTCAGAGCTCGATGACTCATCAGGGTCCTATAAATCTCAAGTCAGCGTCCCAGAGAGCCCATTCACAAACACACACGCACGATAAAAAAATCTAAATGTGTTTTCAGGCACGCCTTTAGCCGTTTGACAAACTTGGTGTATTGTGCTGTAATGTGATGGTCTTTTGTGCCGGGGTTAAACTCGCTCAGTTTCCCTGTGTACATGTAGCTGTTTGCTACCTCACTGACCAGAGAGGAATTTGTATTCACATTTTTGGCCGTTTCAACTCTATCCAGAATGAAAGACATTCCGGTCCACATGACTAAACCGGTCAGGCGTTCCGGGGCTTTCCAGAGCCACCGCTGTTGTATCCAGGCTGTAATGTGTTTTATGTGCTTTGCCCTGCCCATGCCAACCACACCCCTTCATAGATGCCACAATTCACTCATACACTAACTTTAGAGTGTATTAGTTGCAAGACACGATTAAAGAGCACTGATGTAATGACATGGTAATATGTTGTACGGTATAAATCACGAGTCACCATGAGGTCAGTGTGATGGGACAAAATCTCTGCAGTGTAACCATCTGTCATTCAGTATGAGCCATCTGATTATAGACCAGTTGATATAAATGAAAAGGCAATGGATATTGTTAATAAAGGGAAAAATGATTTGGTCGGGTTGGTATCTTATCTTATCTTATCTTATCTTATCTTATCACACCCTTGTTGCTGGGATAGCATGCATTTATTTTTAATTTTATTTTACTTTTTCATTCGTTCGTTCGTTCATTATTTTCCTCATTCTATTCTACTCTATTATTATTCTATTGTGTTCTATTGTATTTTATTCAACTCAAATTTCATTAATTACTTCATTCATTGTTTTTATTTTATTTTATTAATTCATTAATTCATTAATTCGTTAATTTATTAATTTGTTAATTTATTAATTTGTTAGTTTAGTTTAGTTAAAACAAACTAAACTGTAATGTAATGTAATGTAATTTTTTATTTTATTTAAAAAATATATATATTACACGTTGGTTTATGTGCTTGAATCGGACAGCCGCCATTGTTCACACCGGTTAGCAACTTACATTTTAAAGCACACGACGGCTTCAAAATTCACATGACCTCTCGCATGAGCTCTGACTGTGTGTAATTTATGTTGTAGATCAAAGTGTTACAGTCTCATCGAGTAATGGAAACCACAGACTTTATTCTTGTCATAAAACAAGCCAGTTTTTAAAAACCACATTGGAAAATCTCAGGGGAAATCATGGAGAATTTACCTGCCAGTTTAGACTGTACGTATATCTCCACTTAACAGCTTTATGTGTATGTGGTCGTTACCTCTGAGTTTTCTGTTTCAGTTTTAAAGTGCATTAATGGCATAACTATCCCCTAGAAGAGACAGAGAAACGAAAAGAAAAACATGCTGTTGAATTGTACACAACAAGGACCAAGTGTTGGGAAAGTACCATTTTATGTGAAACTACATCCTGCTGCAGTTTGTCTGAGATCATGTTTTCACGAGAAGGGAAAACAGTAGGAGCTCAGGGGAGGTATGGATTAAGCGAGGGAGGAATATAGAGTGAAACAGATTGATAAGATGCTGGAAAACCAAACACAGACCTCCACCCTGTTCACCCACTCCACACATCCTCTGGACCTCCAGATACACGTGTATCAACACTCTAACCTCTTTATTATTGTTTCCAGTACAGATATGAACAGAGAGAGAGAGAGGCCTCATCCCAGACACTGGCTAAGATAAACTGTTTATCAAAGGACAGAGCAGACAGTGTGCATGTGGTTATTTTGAACTGAATTTTTTTAAGAATATGAATGTGTGTGTGTCACTGTCCCCTGCAGTTAAGGCTGAACATCATGACCCAGTTTGAATAAAGTGACATCCCATTTGTCCAGTTCTGTGTCCCTGTTTCCCAGTAAAGTCCATGGAAAGAGAAACACACATTTCAAAACTCCCGCGATGTACTCGCTTTCACTCATCAGAGCAGCATATGTGATTATTTATGCGTCCTTGTTGTGCCACTGCTGGAAATGTAAAGGATGTCTGGTGGGTCCATGGGAAAGAGAAGGCAAGAATTTTGTCCTGAAGCATAGTGTCATAAACATTTCCTGTTCTCTCTTTTGATTTTAAACACACACACCAGGGTCAAGGTCAGTGATGATTTTTGTGTAAATTCTTGTTATGAACATGTTATCGCTCGACCATCAAATTGAGATTGCAGAGAAATAACTTAAAAGACTTTTGGAGTTTTAATTCAAAAGTTGTGGGTTTGATTTACAGGCATCACGCATACTGTCTGTAGTGATGATGTAATGAAGAGAAGTGAATTGTGCAGGACACATGCCACTTGGAGACGGAGTGTCTTAGGGATTCACCTTCATGTGTAGAAAAAGAGAAAATGAGTAACTCCGAGTTTAAACGGTCTATCTTTGTAACCAGAGGCTTGTGTGGTGTCTCTCTGTCTGCTGTGTGCTCGATGAGCCACAACCTCAAATCCAGTTTACTGTTTTTCTACTCTCTATTTCTGTACCTAAATCCTCTTTTTCTCAGTCTCCCTTTAGCCACATCCGCATGACAGATTCAAACGAAGTCAACCACACGGTTAATTCACGATCCCCTTCCTCTGCCTGTGTGAAACATCACACTAAAATCCCCACATACACACTTTTACTGTACACTAGCAGTGGCAGGAAGTAAATGCAGGTAAAATTCTGTTTGTGAGCGAGTTAGTCAATGTAACCGCTGTGAGTAACAGTTTGGCAGTGTCATTTTTGAGGTCTGGTAACATTTGGTAGAGTCTTAAAGGAACAGCTGTTACAGTATCTGCAGACGTGTATAGACGTGCTGTCAGCTATAAACTTTTTATTAGTTTATACAGGCTAAAACTGTTCATGTGAAGTCCATAAAACATTCTCTCAATGGAGAAGAAACAACCGTTTAAGTGTCAGACATATATTTACACCGGTCAATGTGGCTAGTAGTGTTACAGTCGAAATTCATTTTGACAACCGATATGATATGTTTTAGCTTTAGTGCTTGACATTCTGAATTGTAAAAGCAATAATATTGTCCAAAATCATAAAGCTTTCTGTGAATAGTGAAAAGATGTGCAGTTTTGTGCAATTCTGTTTGCGGCCACTAGTTGGCGACACACTTCAATTTCCTAATCAAATTATTAAAGGTCCAGTATGTAATTTTTTTTGAGGATTCATTGTCAGAACTGCAATATAATACACATAACTATGTGTTCAGAGGTGTTTAAAGACCGTATATAATGAAGCGCTATGTTTTTATTACCTACGAATGAGCTGTTTCTATCTACATACATAGCGGGTCCCCTTACATGGAATTCATAATGTTGTTTCTACAGTAGCCCTAAACGGACAAACTGCTCCACAGAGCACGTTTCGTAAATACGTTATCTCCTTTGCCGAAGAATCGAAAATGTGACGAAATGTTTGTCTTGTGTCAGTTGCTGTAGTGCTTCAAAAGGCAGGGGTGGAGTGAGCCGTTGGTTGCAATTCGCAACCTCACCACTAGATGCCGCTAAAATCTCCTAAAAATCTCCTTTAATAAATGAAAGGAGTACAATGTTATCTGGCCATTCAAATGTATTGACATTGTATTGTGTTGCGATTTAATGGAGGCGAGATATGAGTATGTGTATGAGTGTGAGAGGTCACAGGGTTCCTTATGTATCCCAACTGCTACAGGATTGGTGGGCGGGGAAAAGGGGTGTGTCCAAACACCTCCTCTCCTCTTTCTCGTTCCCCTTTTTTATAAGAAGTGAAGATGTTCCAGTGTTTATAGCAACTGTCAATATAAACATGCCATGACCGTTTCGAAATTGAAACACCCCACAACACGCCTCGCGGTTAACTTCAAACTAAGAAAAAATGTGTTAGTGCAGAGATACAGAAACACTGTCAGTGATAAAAGGCTTAGTTTTATTGGTTTATACAAAATAAAACCTCCATGTGGAGTCCATAAACACTCTCTCACAAAGCAGCTATTCTCCTAATGGAGCAAGTAACAACCATTTCAGTGTCAGATATTTACCCCAGTTGAGGTGACGGATGATGGGTTGGTTATCTGTTTAAAGGCCTTTATAAACATACACAATTATGCACATACAGTAATTGCACTTAAAGGCGGGGTAACCGATTTCCGAATTACGCTTTAGACAACTGAGTAGGGCCGTGTACCAAAACAACCTTGTAGCCAATCTGCATTAAGGTGCACAGCGCACAGGACGGACATTAGCCGAGCCGAGTGCTGACGAAAGCGACAGATGGGGGTAGGGGTGTGTTTGTTTTGGTGATTTGAACATCAACAATCGGACACCCCACCTTTAAGTATGTGCAGATATCTTTATTGTTTCACTATGAAAATAAATTGTCCAAGCTATAAAAACGTATTTGATTTCATCAGATTTTTATTTTTGCGCTTTTTACAATTTTGCACATTTTAGGGGTAGACACATAAGAAAAACATTAGAGATTAAAAAGGACAAAGGGAATTTATAAAATATATGGGATCAGGATTGGAAATGTGTTATATTAACTTACATAGATAACGTGGAAATGTTGACTGTCTCAGATTGTAATGAAATATTTTCAAATGTTTGTCATTCTTTGCGTGAATTTGTTTTAATTATATACATGTCCTTTTCACTTTGGGCCCTACAGTTGTCAGGAAACTTAACTGTACTGTATCTATCATTCCCAGAATGCCCCGACAACCCGTCAACACATTCCTTAACCTATATTCACTCTGTAATTGGCTAGGAAGTTATTGTACCCTGTCCTGATTGGCTGACCCCTGAAAGATCTTGTGCAACATATATCTTTACCAACTCTGTGTACATGGATCTGTTGCCATGGCAACAGCAATGTAAATGTTGCTGTGCAGCAGGTGACATGACAGATGAATACGTAATTGCACGTGTTGATTGATTTTGTAATTTGTTACAGAACCTACAGATCATCAATCATTCTAAAATGATCTATTATAATAATGTTTTTATTTCTCATGTTTGATGGATGTGTGTTCATCAAAATGTAATATAGAGTAAAAAAACACACTTAAGTGGTTATCAAGTCGAGTCGAGTCATTTTCTTTATTTAGTCAAGCGAGTCACAAGTCCTTAAATTTGCGACTCGAGTCAAGTCATGTGACTCGAGTCCCCCATCTCTGGGAGTCTAGCAGCTCAATTATTGTTTGACTTAAAGTTGCGTAGACTGTAGCTCAGAAATCTGAGGGGGCCTGTATCAAAGTATTCAGGCATGTTTGAGCAAAATCCACATGCATGTAAGGTGTGTACCTGTAAAATCACACACTATCTTTCTCATCATCTTTCTTGTTTGCGCACCTAAGGCAGGTGCAGGAGTTTCATTCATTTAATTATGAGATGTAGTTGGTACACACATTAGAGTACAAGAAGGTGCAGCATGAGAATTTATCATGAAAATACTGTAATGCCCCGAGGGGCAGGTGGCAGTACAGAAGGGTTTGTTTTAAACCGTTCGGCATAGACTGTGATCTCCGTCCACAAACACTGCACCCTAATAAAAAAATAAAATCATTCTCAAGTCAAAACTGGAATTTCTTGCATGATATTGAATTACATGTTTTTATCATAGGTGTTTCATTTAAATAAATAATTAAAACATTTCATTTAATTATTAAATGTTTTTATGTTATATATATTTTTCTCCAATATTGTATGATGCTGTTGCTAGCTTTTGTTATTTGTAAAAATCAAAGTCATTGGATATAAATAAATATAATACAGTATATAAATAAACTATTCCAGAATGAATGAAAGACTGGAAACACGGAGCTAGATGTCACTCAGGGGGCCAGCGCTGTGACCATTTCCTGACTTCTAAATTATACTTCAGTCTACCCCCACGGACTAAAGATCTGTGAGTCTTGGTCAGTTTCCCACTACATAAATATACTGTGTCCAATCTGGATGTCTCCAGTATATTCTGTCATTTAAGAGTTTCATGAGAGACCATAATTAATCAAATTAGAAACTTAAAAATGTCAATGTATTGAGTAAATGATGACAGAATTTTCAGTTTTTCCCTTTTCCTTTAAATACTGTGTTGAATGGTTGAATGGCATGCAGACCTAATGTCTTCAGCCCTAGTGCAGAATTATATATTTTTCTTAGCATATAAGACATTTTTTTCATCATTCTCTGTGATAAATGTGCTCTCATAACATGCTCAGGGGTCCGCACAGATCCTCCCTCCTGACCCGCACGTGTTTCGAGATCAGAGGTGGACAGTAACGAAGTAAATTTGCCTGAGTACTGTACTTAAGTACACTTTTTGAGTATCTGTACTTTACTTGAGTATTATTTTTTCTGAGTACTTGTACTTTAACTTGACTACATTTGAAAGACAAATATCATACTTTTTACTCCACTACATTTATAAAAAGGTCCAAAAGTAGAAAATGGTTTCTATGCAGCGGGGTTTCCTGTGTGCGCAATTTATCTGGCTTGCGATCTGCCAGGACCTTTTACTGTTGCCAAGTATTTCAGTTTTTCTAAGCTCGCGTTTTTCCGGCAAGCTTTGAATGGCCATTTGGCAGATTTTTTTAACGCAAATCTGGCAACTCTGGGATCTTCCCCGCTAAACTAATGTAAACGTAGGCGCTGCTACATCGTTGATAGCGCTCTGAAAAGACAAATAGAACATTAAAAGAGGAAAAGGGCACATGTTAAAGTGTGGTGTAATCATCTGTGGGTTACGATCAGTCAAAGATCGTTGAAACATTGTCATGAAAATGATCGGCATAACGGCTAAACGGTAAATAAGCATCACATACACCTTGAGCTACACGTGCGTGTTAACTTCTGATCTGCTGCTGTATCATTTAAAGCGATTTGTGAATGAATGATATTTTTACTGAAGTAACTATAGTTGAAGTATTCCTGTTGAAATAAAAACAATAGAACCCTGACCAAAATACAACATAAAATGTAATGGATTTAATGGTTATAAATGGGAATTGTACTATGGATACTATGTTGTCTACTTGTATGTGATGGATTCTATTGCTGGGATGGTAAATCCTATTGGAATAAAACCCACTACAAAGAGGAATTTAATTTAAAAATCTCATTCTAATTAAAAAATTCATTGTTTTTTTTCAGCAGGGATGGTATTTGCATTAAAACCACAGTATCCACAAATTTACCATTTTCTAAATATAGGAACCATACTCCAATTAATAATCTTTAGTAAAACCACAGCAACTAAACATACCATAGTTTCATTATATTCATTATTATACTAGCTATAGTTTATGTTTGTAGTTAAATTATGGTAATAAGTCCAACAAACACATGGCTTCTACACTTTACTATTTACAAGAACCTTACTACTTACTGGTAAATTGCTGCTAAAACTGGTAAAGGGAATATACAAAATAAAAGAACACTGCTCATAAATACATATAGGCCTAGGGGGCTAATGAGGATAATTAGGCTAAATGATCATACAGGATTATATCTAAACTAAACATATGTGTGCTAAACATATAAAGCTCTTAAAGGAGTTGCTCACTGCAAAATTTGCCCCCATTGACTTTCCATAGTAGGAATAAAAACGACTATGGAAAGTTAATGGGGGCAAATTTTGAAGTGAACTACTCCTTTAATACCACTGATTCTGTGAGCTACTCAGTGTATTCAGTAGGTTGCTTCAGAGGCACAAGGTATACGACAATAAAACAATGCACAACTGACATAAAGGAAATTTACTTTTAATACTTGAGTACTTTTAAAAGCACGTACTTCTGTACTTTTACTCAAGTAAGAATCTGTCTTTACAACTTTTACTTGTAGTGGAGTAATATTTGACCAGTAGTATCTGTACTTTCACTCAAGTAAGGAAGTTGTGTACTTCGTCCACCTCTGTTCGAGATGTTGTAAAAGAGTAAAAGAAAAACAGAGCAGAAAAAGATATTTGTTTGAGCGAACCCTCCTTGACCGTTCCCATTTGCTATTGGACACGAGGGCAGCCAATGAACGCACGGGGAGGTGGACTTCCTGTGGACCGACTGCACGGGCCCCTCATGTAAAATATTCCTGACCTCTCCCATGGTGTTTATTTTAAAAGGAAAAAAAGGAAAGCGTTATGGATAACGTGAGCCTTCGCATGTGGTATTTGGAAGCATGCCCGGTCTTCATGCCGGGCTGGGATTGGCTGGGAAGATTCATGGCTCCCTAAGTGTTTTTTTTAAAAGAAGCCATCCATATCTCACATGTATGTTAGGATGGAGGCGTGGACAGTCTTAAGGACAACATGTTTCAGAGGAACATTTTGTTCTTCTGTAGATAAGAGGCATCATTTGAGGGACGTATGCACATGCTTTAGCTTCAGATCATGTGTCTAGGGTCCTTACGTAAGTGTAATCTCTCCCACGATCAACATGCATGTCTCTGTCGGGTCCTGTAGAGGGTGATAAGCAAGTGTTACAAGAGTCAAATATGAGAAGTGTATATCACAAAACACCGGATTTGGCGCATAAGTGTTGAAATGATTTTGAGATCTGATAGAAAGTAAATGTTTCAAGCAGCCGTTAGATAGCAGATACCATATCAGCAAGAGAGGATGTGGTTTATGACTTAAATGGTTTAGGGGGTCATGAACACAGATACAAATATGTTGCATTGCATATTTGGCACTAAAATAGGCTACATAGTTTTATTACTGTATGTATTGTTGGAGAAAAAATATTAACTGCACACTTGCACTTTTGGCTTTCATACAGGCTATTATTAGTTGGCAAGAAAAAACAAAACGAGAAGGGAAAAAGATTTCTAGCGCCCCCTGATGTTTTTTATACATCGGCGCACACTGAAGAAAACTTTATTGTGAAATGCTGCCCTCTACTGGCAAGAAAGCTAACTACAAATGTGAATATGTAAATATACAGTGTGGATGTATGTGTATGCTTTTGTTATCGTTTCATTTTTTTGTGAATATTATAAAATATGTAATAGTGTATGGATGTTTAGTATAAAGGATGAAAATGTAGGTGATGAACTTTTTATAGAGGATTAAAAATCTCAACATTCTTTACATTTAAACCCATTTCACTTTGCATTTCTTTATTTGAGCTAAAATGTGTTGCTGAAGAAAGTTATTTGTCAGGCAAATTGAACAAATAGAGAATATAAATGATTCACTATACTGAAAATGTGACTGAATACATTTTTATAAAATAACAGTAGGCTAATACTACCATATAAAAATAGCACTGTAGACCCCATAAGTGATTTCAGAAATGCTTGCAAATGAAATGTAAATCTTGTAATGTCCTGGAAGTTGCTTTGGATGCAACGATCTGCCTTTTGCTAATGTCAACATGTTTCGAGTCTCACCATCCCTACAGTGAATAAAAATTTGGAACTCAAGTCACCTTTTTATACAGTTTTTTTTTAAACAGTACAGTACAGTTTTTCTTTTTTTTTACCAGCTTAGCACCAAAAGGTTTAGTGTAGCAGAGCCTTTCCCTTTGAAGAAGTGGTCCAGTGACTCTCAATACAAACAATCAGACAATCTCTCCTCACACGGTTTATTTTCTGGTTCACTTTTGTTTATACAACTAGCAGCCTACACTGGTAACCTCACAGAAATGTTTTTTCAAGCTCTCAGGCAACAGTCAATGTCTTTGTGGTTCAGCCCGCAGGAACGCTCAACGTGAATCACTATGCCACTAAGAAGAGTGTAGCAGAGAGCATGCTGGACGTGGCGCTGTTGATGGCAAACGCTTCTCAGCTGAAGGCCGTTCTGGAGCAGGGCCCTGAGTTCAAGTATTACCTCACTGTCATCATTCTCATCGCTGCTTCGCTCTTCTTCCAAGTGCTCGCTGGGGCGCTCTTCGTCAACATGGGTGAGCTCGAAATAGAATCATGATCATAATGAGCACAACAAATAGCATACAATCGCGTTTTCCTCTTTCAGCACGCAAAAACCTCAATGACGTGGCCAATCAGAGGAAGCTGGACATAATGAATAATGTGGCCACTGGGCTGGTGTTTCTTACTGTCTTCATCAACATTTTCATCACGGCGTTCGGTGTGCAGAAAACAGGTCTCTATCCTAAGCAGTAAACTGTCTCAAGCAACATACAGGTGAGGTGACTTGACATGGTTATAAGAACACTGTGCAAATAATGTGGAATACATGTGCAATAGAATGAAAAATAAACCAAAACTGTAATTTTTTTGTCAATATTTTGATTATTGGTTTCAGGATCTCCAGAACAATAGCGGTTGTAAAAGTCCAGAACATTCTGAAGGACATCTCGAGAGACTTCCTTCTATTTGTTATATTAAATTAGACACATGTGATTTTAGTATTTATTTTACATTACATTACATTGTATTTGTTTTAAAGATGTTTTGGGACGTTCTACCAGAAACATACATAATCTGTCCTTGAACTGGTACAGTGAATGTTTCATCCAAAAAATGTGTCAAACTGACTGATGTTTGATTTCTGTGAGTTGTTCTGTAAAGGAATATGTCATTCATTAAGATCTCAGATATTTTGTCTTTACTAAAAACACTTTTGAAAATCACAAATCCCGTCCTTGTCCTTCTCCTCAGCCAAATTGGACCTACAGCTTTCATAGTGTTCAAATTTGATTTAGAAAAAACCCAATCAATAGCAAGTTTAAGTTGTTATCATTCATATCAATTGATTAAAAACATGAAATTATACATACATACATTCTACCAATAAATACTACTTTACAACTGTCCCCTTGTTTTTGGTCAGTCCTGTCACATTTACATAAAACTCAACATAAAATGTGTGCAATACACCTTTGGTTTGACTCCGAGGAAAAGACACATCATTTGACTGAGGTGAAGCTGACACTGATCAAGGGTGAGCTCTGTCATTGAATTGTATGATTTTAAGCTGGTTTTTGTATGGTTTTTTTAGGAGGACGAGCTTACGTGTCAGGCACTGTCACGGTAAATGTATGTTTCTGGTAGAATGTCCCCTTTAATAAAATTAACTATGAATGAGATAACGTTTACCAAGTTGGATGTCTAAATATAAATAAAATAACATTACTTCATTATCTTAGCTATTTAGTGTAGATTCTCTTCTCTGACTAAAAATAAAGGTTTATTCTGAAACATTATTGTGTCCAATTTACTATATTTAAATGATATCTGACACCTCATGTTGTAATTTAAGCATATGTTATTAAACTTAAACAAGGCTATAGACTTGCTGGATTTGTATGCCGATTTATTTATTGGAAAATCTCTACTGTCCTCTAGTGGAAGATACATGCATTACAGGTAAAATGAAATATGCATATATTAAATAACTATATTAAATAAATCAATAATATTAAATATAATCTACATCATGCAAAGAAAAAAAGACAGTTTAATTCAAGTAATTTAAATAGTGATGTAAATGTTTCCTTACAATGTGAAATGGCTTTCATTAAGAGTTATGGCATATTTTTTGAATCAAAGAATGTATCATTGACTACAGTTAAAGAAAAGAGACTCGTTATTGTGAGTGCTGTAAGGGGCACTGTTTTCAGGCACAAAAACAGTAATACAAGTCAAAGCCCAAATTACACCCAGAGGACCAATGCTGAAGGAGGCGTCACAGCTTCACCGAAGACCTCACGCATATCTGCAATACAGCTGTTAAAATAAACAGACGTCTGACAAAAGAGTGTAAGTATGAAAAGAGTGGCTATTTATTATTACTTTAGCGTGAAAAATATACTATCATTTTAATAGGCTAATAATATGTATATCGTAGGCGTATTAATAAAAAGTAAAACTAATATAATATGCAAGTGAACGAAATTTCTAACGATACCTCTAGTCATACTACTTCATAATTAAAACTAAATAAATACAAACATTCATAGGTTTCTATTTAGTCCTTCATTGCAATTTACCTTTTGTAAAAAGTGAGACACATTTACGCCACCGCATTTTCACCTCGTACTGTTGAATAAAATCAGTACAGCACATCCTGTGTGTGCTGCCACCTCGCATTAGAAGCAGCGAGACTCGTTTCTCGTGCACTTCGACGGTCACGGAGGCCAGACTCGGGAGCGCGCATCCCGGTTCGTTACGTCACTTGAAGCGCCCAGGCTCGCAGAGCTACTGGTAGAGCTGGCAAAGAGAGGAAGAAAACGACAGAAGTACTATAAAAGAGGGTTTTCCCCGCGGATAACGGCTCTCAAAGTCATAACGGTCCGTCCACAACAATAAATACAGCCGCAAAGACCTCACTAAACCGGACTAACCTCTTGTGCAAGAAGGTGAGACGCTTTTTTTTAAAGTCTTGTGTGAACTGCTCGGACACAGCCCATTGATAGTGTGTGGTTTTGTGTACGTTTCTATATATTGCACAGTAACGGTCTGTATACTTTTATACATGTCCAAACAAACTAGTGGGAAGGTAAATATACGTGATATTGCTTGATGTGTGCTTTAAAGCCTCTGGAAATGAAATGCTGTTGCGCCCGCAGCAAGCAATGGAGGAGGAACTGGGCGAAAAAAAGAGAAACATGTACAGTATGTCCATATCAAGCTAAGAGAAAGAAGTATAGGAGTTTGTTATCATTTAGTGGTTTTTATTGCAAGATATAAACCGAGAATGACGACGACAGCGAGACACTGTGTGTGCACTACAACTATCAATCCGTCTGAAGCCTCAATTCACTCAGTTTTAGGCGGTGTCAGGCTTCTCTAAGAAGGAACTCTGTCACTACATGTGCATTTCACACTTTTGCTCGTTATTCTTTGCGTTTTACCTGTTAAAATGATTGAAAGAGGCTACGAGGCGGATACAGAATATATCGCTCGAATTGTTACAAAGTATCCCGTACTCTCCGTGACGTCACTCGGGAAATATGTATCTGTTACAAAATATCAAAGGCATTAGAATGGAGACAACGCGTTGCCTCGGGGGGAAATATTTTAACAAATTCTAAAGTTTGGCTGTTTCGTTTAGTATTATAGCAAGACAAACACAGTTGTTTTATTTAACAGCAAGCCGTGTTGTTGTAATGTAGGCTACCAGGCAAACGGATGAAGGAATCCTTCACAATTAATTCGCATTTAGACGATTGTGATTGGTTCCCTGAGCCTCTCCCATTAACAGTGTTGTTGTAGAGCTGAAACTTTATTCGTTTAAAGTGCTCTCTTCATGTATGCAGATGTGTGTAATTTCTATCAATGAATTGACTGAATTTTTGATTGGCTATTGCTGGCCGTGTAAAATCAAAAATACCCCTTAATATTAATATTAATAACGTGATCAGACCTGTCAACCTTGTTGACCACAGTTAAATATCTTATGATTCAACAGGTTGGTTTCAGACCATCACTTCATGTCATTTTGTTGTTGTTGTAATTCTACAGTTGATTCTTGCTTTTGGAAGCCTGTGGTTTATTTGAATGTTCCCCCATGTCTGATCATATGACGTAACACACATATTCTGCTGTGATTGTCATCAGAATGAATGGAGGATTGCATAGGCCAGCAGTGAGATGTGATATCCGTGCTGACCGAGTTTTATCTGCTTGTGTTGTGTTTATCTCAGCTGGTTTTCACAATTGGATCAATCTTGTGGTGTTTTGGTTTGTCGTTGTTTGACTGGCCTGCTTGTGTCAGGATGTTGGAAATGAGGCCTACCTGACATAGAAGGATTAGAGTAATGTCAGTCTGACCTAACCTGACCAGCACACTGTCTATGGCTATTGAACTTGTGCCTCCATCACTTCAAAAAAGCCCTTTGCTTGTGTTCTGAACTTCTGCAGCACCCGCACATTCTGTTAGGGGAGGGCAGAGGGAAAATACATATGGCATGTACTTGTATCTCTCAACCCTTGAACCCTCTCAGGACCGTTGATAGACAGTTCGTTCGGCTCACACCTTCTGTCTTTGCAGCGATGGAGGTGACTGAATTTACAAATAAGATCAAATAACCGTTTTGTGCCTAAAACCATACTGTTCATTTTTCAGTGTAGAAAAGCACAAAGTGAGAAAGAAGAGATTATTGTTTGAAAAAATGGAAACAGATCACCAAGATAAAATGCTGAGATTATGGCGTACAGGTTTGACCTGTGTTTTCTCTCTTCTTTCTTTATAAATTGCTTTGATATTTACGTATATTTATGTAATCTCTAGAGGGTGTAACACAGGGAAATTCAGGGAGGATGATGGATTCTTGGACACTGAGACATGCAGGAGAGTTCGTCTTGTGTCAGCTTGTACAAACATGCAGGCCATCTTAAGGGAAGATGTTTTACAGCTGATGAAAAATGTATTTTTAGTTGAATGTGTGAATGTGTTATGCAGTTTTGATGTTAAGAAACACTATTATGAAAGCCATAGGACAATCTTAAAGCTGTGTTTAAATTTTTTTAGTAAACTTTGATTGTGTACTCACCCACATGTCAATCCAAATCCAAAAGTAGTCCAAAAATGTCACCCGTGGTTTTGCTGGAGATTCTGTTGCGTACGTGTAACATATCTATCTAATGCTTGCAATAAATGTAAGTCAGTTACAATGCAAGGTGCATGTGTGCTTAGCAAGCCAGACCCAAGCTGCCCAGCGGCGAGAGAGCCCGGCAAGCGTCTCATCCTCATCTTTAGCATGGCTTGTGCAGGCTTTGACCTAATTACCTCATGCAGACAGACGGGACGAGAGCGTGCCGTCCCAGAAGAAAAGAACATTCAACACCGGCTCTCTCGTTTCATGCTCGCAGGTCAGGACTGGAGATGAGAATCGATCAGTTGATCCAGGGTCCCCGAGGAGGGTACCAGCAGTTAATGACGTGTCGGCTCAGGACTTTGTTTCGACATCTTTGACTTACGATAGCTCGAAAGCATCATGCTTGTGGGATATTCAGACAGCGGAGTTACACCCCTGTTTTAGGGGGAACACGGCTCTAACCTACAGTAGCGTGCAGATGGAAACGTATGGGTCTTGAGCTTTTGTTTTGACTTGGGTTAGTTTGCTTAAAGTGCATCTGTTTTCTGAACCCGTGTATGTGCTAAGAAATCTTTTTTTTTCAAGTTCTCGTGACGCATAACGCTTTTCGTGTTTGGCATCTTTTTTTGCGAGAATTAAAGGTGGTACTCTTGGTTATGCAAACTTACTGTGGTTTGGAGTCAAATAATACAGTGTGAAATAGACCTGTGGAGGTGGGATCAGGTTTGGACCCAGCAAGCAACTCGTATGTGAAAACAGCCTTCAGGTTATTTTGGCCTTGCAGAGACTATATCTGGTTTCTGTGGAGGTTGGTAGACCCTCTGTGAATCAGCATTGTCCTGTAACTGGGCCAGTGTAGCATCTTTCACTTGTTGGATAATACATTTTTTCTTTCACATTTTTATTGTGGTTGTGTTTTCAAACGTGTTTAACAGTCGCCATTTCTGTTGGCCAAAGCAATGGTTTAATATTTTTGTGTGCTTCCTTTTTGATACGTAGAGTTTCCGCTTAATGCTTTTCACCAAAAGTCCATTAAATATTTTATGGTAGGCAGTTTAATAAGTCTACATACTGTATAGTGTCTACATGCATTATACTTGCTGCTCTGAGCTCTAGATTAGGGCGATCATCCATTAATAAACAAACTATCATTTTAGCTGATTGAAAGATGAGACAAAAATCACTGCAGCTGAAAGATAATAAAAAGTTATTGAGAGATTTATATTATCATCTTTTATTCAGGGTCTTCTTATTGATTGGTCACCATCCTGTCTTATGCTTTTCCTTATTGAAAATGAGATGGATAACTCGCAGCCTGATTTATTCCCACTGTTTTAACCTGGATTATTTAAAGCAGAAGCGCAGTTTATATATGCATGCGGCGGGTTGAATCAAATATGCTTTGTAGTTGTGGCTGGTGAATCAGTGTTGGTCCACGTGTTCAGTGATGTAAAGCGGCAGGCATTTAGGCACGAGGCAGAGCTTTTAAAGCGATCTCAAAGCTGACCTCTGTTCCCTCCTGTAAATATAGTGGCAGAGGCAGGCACGCATTGTCCCATTGATGCTATAAAAGAGGCATTGGGTTCGATGCTCGGGAATGAGCCAAAAAACTAATGCTTTCAAACCCAGCCTCTCGTTTAAATTGATACCTTATTGATTGGTGTAGGCGGCCTTGGAATTTGAAATGAAAGTTACTGGCTGTAATTTAGGGTGTGCGCTCTGAATCAGCACTCAAACCCTTACTTTAACAGATTGGGACTTTTTACAGTACGTTGTGAGTCATCAGTAGGATATATATTAAAACATTGCATTTTTTTGATGTTTGGGCTGTCAAACGATTAATCGCGATTAATCGCATCCAGAATAAAAGTGTGTGTTTACATAATATATATCTGTGTACTGTGCATAATAATTTTGTATTTATTAACACACACATACATGCATATATTATGCACAGTACATAGATAAATATTATGTAAATGCAAACTTTTGTTCTGGATGCGATTAATCGCGATTAATCATTTGACAGCTCTAGTTTGTAGTATTTCATTAAATGAAGTCATAGACTTTTAGGGTTGAAATATATGCCATTTCGTTTTCGATTTTATTTAGATAAAGTGTAAAGATTCTAGTCGATATGTTGAGCCAGTTGAGGTCTAATTTGATTATACCATGGTATGTTTGAATACTGGATTCTGATTGGCTGGAAGGTGTGCATCAAGAAGGTGTGCATCAAAAGCCTTTAACGCACGAGTAGCTCCAATCAGTTTGATCTAAAATGACACTGTAAACATCAATAAAAGATTTAACTTGGCAAATGACCATGGTATAAGCGGGATAATCCACAGCTAGCCGTGCGTTAAAGAATTTTAATGCACTTCTTGGCCTCCACGTTGTGCATTAAAACCCTGTAACGCACGGCTAGCTGTGGATTATCCCTTACCTATATTGGAACCCTGAATGGATAGATGTGTGCTGTTGTTGTGTTTTACTGTATGTCTGGCCGGTGTGAGCTCATTTATTACTCTGAACTATGAGTAAGAATGGCATATGGTCAGTCGTTCTGCTGTTTACTCTCATCCGTTTGCAACAGATTCTTGTCTCAGTTTTATGTTCCTAGAGGCTCATGCATTCAATTTCAACATTTGGAGAGACGTTTTGATTTTCTTTGTTTGTTAATACCAATAACCTTCTTCCTGAGATTAAAAGACATGAATTCTATTTCTGAGAACAATTATGTTGTCAATATTTGCTTTGGCTCAGTTTTGCCCGTCTAACAGAGTAAAGATGTGGGCCTAATGAAATGGAAAATTTTGTATGATCCAACATCGCATTGTTGATAGAAATAGGGGAGGGGAAAGCACATTGCTTTTACGAAAGAATTGAAAGCGTAAAGGAGCGATATGAGAGAAAAAGCAATGGAGGGGAGTGTTTGTAGGTCTTCATGCTGTGTAACTGTCCAGGTGTAATCCACCTGCCTAAGGGGCAGCCAGATGGCAGCTGTTTGAGCAATGAAGAGTCTTGTAGCTCTTAAAGGGATAGTTCACCCAAAATGTAAAATCTGTCATTAACTCACCTTCATTTTGATATACATCGAATTGATGTCAGTGTTGTCTGTGAGGCTTACTATTTTAGTAGGTGCTCAATGTGCATTTGTGTGAATATGTAAACTTAATGTGCCTTTTCTTTATGTCTGTTTTAGACCAGTTTGGAATAGAAAACTTTCTAAAATATTTCTTTAACCTTGGTAAGAACGATACAAGTAACATTGGTGCATAAAGGAATATTAAATTGCTCATTAAATGAATGAATGCATTGTAATAATGATGCACAGTTGTTCTGGTGTCCTGAGCTGACCCCATCTGTCCCTAAATAACTGCCAACCCCTCATTCAACTCTGCCCCACCTCTAACACTGTAGATTCCTGTTATTTCTCAATGCCTGTCCTAAGAATCCAGTTTTCTTATTCAAATGTCCCATCTAGAAAAATCTTTTATAGCCTCTGGAAACAAATGATGCTAGATATTTTCCTGGTACTGCCTTCGGTCCTTGCCATTTTTGCTGGTCCCAAGATTATTTTACGTGTTGTATAAAGTCATTAATTTATCACGTTTACTGCATAAAGGAAAGTTGCATAAGTGTAGGCATGTAAAGCATGTTGTCTTAACTTTGGGAATGTGACGTGGTTTGACATGCCCATGCAGAGCATTATATGGCTTCCGTTCGACAGCAGTAGAGGAACGAGATTTGCGGTCTCATTGCCCTCTCCGCGTCTTATCGGCAGTCGGCTCTGTTCTGCTTCTGGAGACTATCGCAGTTTTAAAAAACTCGTCCTGAGTGTTTTGATTTTTTCTTCCTGACCTCTGCATCATGCTCCTTAAAGTCAACATGTTTGTGTATCCAAAAAGAGTCTGCAGTCAACATACTTCACATTCAGTCCAGATTGGATTTATTGGCGATGCATGCAGATTAGCTCGACTGAAAGGAAATGCAGCACTTGGGTTAGATGCATTCCTAATGAGGGATTGTGGCTCTGCTGGCTTGGACCTGATCAAGAGCCTCTTAAATATTTTCATGGCTTTTTGGAAAGAGCCAAAACACAGTTGAGTGGAGTGTGCCAGCTCATGTTCTCTAAATTACCCATAAGCTGTTTTACCACGGCTTATATAATATTGTAAAACTTAAAAACTTGGATTAAAACAATTGTGCATTTGTAAAGGAATGTTATAGCATTTATTAAAGAAAGAGATCACACAGTCACGCTTGTGTCATGTGACTTGTTTCCATGCCCAGTCTTGCTACAAAACAAAGATGCGTTTTACCAAGACAATGAAGTTTTTCAGTAAAAAATAAATAGATAAGCAGGGCAGCTTGGACCTAAACAAACAGTTCATTGATCGGCTTGCACATAGCTGTGTTGATGTATATGTATTATTTCAGATTTGCTCTAAAAAGACAATGAATGACTGGTATTGCAAAAATGTGTCATTTTTAATATGTGTTAAGTATATAATACATATGTGGCATGTATGATGTGTACCTGGGTAGTGCATCTGCTACACAATACATGAAAGGATTGTGTGAATTGGAGAAGATGGAGAGACAGACAGGATGGTGGAGTGACAGTGCAGAGAGTACAGACTACTGTATGTATTGGAACGGAGCCACAGAGCTAAAGTAAATACAGTGTGAGTGACCTACATAGAGCTCAGTGAAGGAAGTTAAAAAGCTGATTGTGCCAGGCCTGTTCATTATTTCCTCACTGGGAAAAGTGCAAGGCAGCCAGACGTCAGGGAAAACGTCTCTTCGAGGCTTCTGCCGATAATGAGTGTGAGGTTGGGCACTCCCTTAAAGTCCAGTGTATGAAATTTAGCATCTAGTGGTGAGGTTGCGAATTGCAACCAACGGCTCACTCCACCCCTCCATTCGAAGCACTACGGTGGCTGACACGGGACTAAGATATCGTCATGTTTTCGCTTCTTTGCCGAAGAAGATAACGTATTTACTAGGGCTCGGACAATATATCGTGTCATTTTTATGCTCAGTTTCTCGATGAATTACGGTTAAATGCCGCCACATCCGAAAGCTAGAGGGCGCTCTCGCGCAGAAACTCTGAATATGGGACACAGAAGAAGAACGATTTACACACATAAAATGTGTCTGAATTTGCCCCCTATCTCCTATATAGTGCACTATATCGGGTGACTGCCATTTTCTAGTGTTGTCCGAATTCTGAGTAAACAACTCATTCCCTACATTTGTTCACTACTTTTTACCCATAATGCATTCTGATTTTGAGTGTACATCCGATGTACACTCTGCTCACTCATATTTCCCATTATACAACGCGAATCAACCGTCTGATTAGAATCAGCTGGAGGAGAGTGACCATTAATTCCATGAATGTAGATAAAATAGCACATTCATAGGTAATAAAAACACAACGCTTCATTACATAAGGTCTTTATATTGCATTTCTGTCAATAGATCCTCCAAAAAATGACACCTTTAAGAGCAAAAGGTGGCAGATACAAATGTGGCATTTTTTTAAATCAAATAAAAAAGCTGCTTTAATTATGAGGCAAGAAAGAAATTAATAGAGAGTACATTTTTGTGTATAATTGATTATGGAGACATTGTTTATATGCATGCAGCCTCTTCTGTATTAAGGAAATTGGATATTGTCTACCATGCATTACGTTTTGTGTGTGGTGCAGATTCACGCACTCATCATTGTATATTATACGAATCTGTTTCATGTTCATCTTTACATTTTAGGAGGAAAGTTCATATATATATATATATATTTATTGCTAAGGCACTTCTGGGAAAAATTACCTTCTTATATTTCTAATCTTTTAACATTGAGATCTGGTGCAATAACTATTTGTGTACAATCGTATTTACGCTTAAAAGTTCCAAAATTGTCCTCAAAATTTGGTAAATGTGCTTTTTCATTCAATGTGTTCACTCAAGTGTACTTAAATTGGAGTCCTTACCATTGTTATGCACTTTTAAATGTATTTTGTATTCTGTTTTAAAAGTGTTTTTCTTGATTTACTTGTTATTAGTTTTTGGTACTGAGTATTATGTCTTTGTTTTGTGTGAAACTTTGTGTGCCGCTGTCTTGACCAGGTCTCCCTGGAAGAAGAGACTGTGAAGTCTCAATGGGATTATCCTGATTAAATAAAAAATTGCATCTGTTTTTCAGTTGATCCATATCGATAATGGTGGTGTATTAGTTAGCTTTTTTTTGCAATGCATATGACTAAACTTTTTCTTTCTTTCTTTCTCTCTCTCTGTTGCAGGAGTATAACATGACCAGGTTAAACGGATAATACTTGCCGCTCCTTCGTACCCAACCCAGTCTCCATGTTGTCAAAACGAAATGCTTTTTTCGTCTATGCAGTTAACATAAACAAAGTAAGGAGCACCTTTCAATAGATCAACTTGTACATCTATAGCACCCCCTTTTATTTCACGGCTGTTCTTCCCTAACCAAAAGCGCCATGTACGGTAGCGCCCGTTCTGTGGGCAAAGTGGAGGGAAACCACAGCGGCGGGAGCAATCAGAGTCCCGGCCGCTCGCCTCGTCTCCCACGCTCACCGCGTTTGGCCCACCGTCGGACCAACAGCACAGGAGGCAGCGGGGCAGGAGCGGGTCCGGGGGGTAAAACCCTCTCCATGGAGAACATTCAGTCTCTCAATGCTGCGTATGCCACATCTGGCCCCTTGTATCTGAGCGACAACGAGGTGGTGGTGTCCGGCCCGGATTTGCCGAAGAGTACAATGACGCTGGGCCGCTCGAGTGGACGGGTACCTTATGGCGTCCGCACGACTGTAATGGGAAGCAGCCCGAACATCTCCACCGGGGGCCCGGGCTCCGTGCCTACTGACGCCATCGCCTTTGGAGACCATCACATGCCTTCCACCGTGCCTCATTCGCTGCGGCAGGCGCGGGACAACACCATCATGGATCTGCAGGCCCAGCTCAAGGAGGTGCTTCGGGAGAACGATCTTCTAAGGAAAGAGGTGGACGTGAAGGAGAGCAAGCTCAGCTCCTCCATGAACTCCATTAAGACCTTCTGGAGCCCGGAGCTGAAGAAGGAGCGAGTGCTTCGTAAGGACGAGGTGTCGAAGATCACCGTGTGGAAGGAGCAGTATAGTGTCGTGCAGGATGAGAACCAGGTAAGAGTTCTTATGGCTGGTCAAAACATTTGTGGATATCATTCAAATGCATTGCCTTTTTAAGTTTAAGAAAGTCAAGATGAAGAAAGTAACCGGCGACAGTATTTATTTATGTTGTCTCTAATGCTTGTATTAAAAACATCTCAAGCGATATCGCTTTTCTAGTTATATCTGCTGTATAAATATTTAGCTTTTGCGAAATGCTCGACAGTCAAGCATCTGTTGTTGTGCAAAAAACAAAAAAGTGCATCTGGAAAAGAGGAAAAACTGTTTTGCATATCAGATCTGATGAGCATCAGGACAAAAAGGTGTCTATGAAATGGTGCTAACTGCCATAGTATTGTGTCCTGAAATAGTTTGCTGAAAGCCAAAGAATAACTTAGAAGAACCCCGAAATCAGAATTTAAGGTGTTTGTTTGGCTCGTTGGGCAGGTGTTAGGACAAAACACTATTTAAGTGCTTTTTTGGGTTGCATAAAATAGAAAACTTTGAAACCCACCAGCTCTTTAGCACACTTGTGATGGATGTGAAGGGTCAGCGATGCCACGTTCCAGAACATTTTATGAGCTTTAATGCAAGCTTCTGTCTTACAAACATTTAAAAAAAGTAAGTCATGGAAAAAATGGCAAATTTTTCATTGGCAAACTTGATCCCTTGTGTCTAGACTAGACTAATTCTTTCTCTATGCTGATTCAGTATAGGTCTACGTCTGTGTGAAATGTAGTTAATGCCAAGCTTTAGTAATACTAGACCTGCGTAGCCAGATGTTTGGCTTTGGACATTGAATCTGGTCCATATTACAGCGTATTCCCACTATGAACCGCCCACTTAGACAGGAAGTTGTTTGATGCCTGTCAGTCAGACTGGAGCGGTCTACTTCAGCTTTTGCCATTTTTGTGTGCAATGTCATGTGGTCCAATTAGGAGGTCCGTTGGCATGCCGTCTGAGGTTGATGCTTGTGTCAAATTAGATCTCTCCCACATACACGCTGCACACAGGGAATGTTCTCGGAAGACATGCTGTCTGTCTTTTACTTTGTTGGTTTTGCTGTGGATTCATAGATCAGGATCTGAAGACGTTTCAAAAACACTGCCTCTTTTGTGCATGACCTTGCATGCTTTTTTATCCTTTACTAATCTAAATTTTTGAAAAGATATCTGTGCAATTGAGTCACATGTCCCCCTGATTTTGTTTTTTCGCAATGCTTGATTTTTGGTTCTGCAAGCTGTAATTCAACCATGTCTCATATATTTCTACAGCCTGCGGTCTACCGTCATGTAAGGAACTCTGGTGTAGACTTTTCAACCGGAACACTTTTTATGTATTTAGTCTAGTCCGTTATGATCCCCATTAGGTCGGGCACATTTTTGATTAACCCGCATGCACAATAACATCTAAAACCATGTGACACCTCACACGTCCTGTCTGGTAAAGTGAGCTATTGGGAGTATTTGACTCGTGTACTAAAAACGTCATGAGACGGCTTTATCTGCTTTATCGGCATTAAACTAGATCAGTATTCAAACATCTTTATCAGTTAAATAAGCAAATTCTCAGGGGAGGTAGAGAAAGAGGTTGAAAGTGAGGACAACTTAAACCCTCTTTCTCTCTGTCCTGTGGTTTATTCAGAACATTGTACAATTGAATGTGTGCACTGCGCAGGGCGTATTATACGTATTGGCACTTGTTTGTGTGTAGTACAAAGCGTGAACATTTGTGAACAACTTCTGTCACACTCTTCCTCAATTTCTCTCTCTTTCTCACACGCACACATTCTGGTCTGTGAGGAGGGCGGTCTGTCTTGCTCCTCCTGCACCCTCCAAACATCTGCTGTGATTTTCCATGCGAGCACATGCTTTCAGACCGAGTCAATCAGGTGTCATTTCTGTAAGTGTCTGTGTGCACGTCCTTTGCATCCATTAACAGGTGGTAAGCGCAGCATCCGCCCCCAATCCCACTGTCCCCCAGTTTCATTTTCCACATCCATGTTCCGCCCACTCTTCATTCACAGTTTCCGGTCTGTTGCAGGCATGACTGTTTGTTCCTGATCCAAAACCAGGGAACATGTTTTTTTCGGAGGAGAGCTGATAGCTGAGCAGAGATAGGAAAGGGTTTGTTTGCTGTGTCATGCCGGTAAATGTAATCTAGAAGGGTAGCAGATGGCCCAGGGTGGAGGCAGGGACCGGCCAACCCCCAGGTTGTCAAAGCAGAAGGGAGACTAATAAATACACTCTTTGAGAGCAAAACATCACATGGAACTGGAGCTGAAAGCGGAGTCTGAGAACTGTTCAATATCACGTGACATATCACATTTATTTTTTAACCTCCTGTTGTCCTGCCGTACAGGATTAAGGTTAGGTTATGTAATGGATAATGAGTCCATTACTTACAGATGAATGACTGTGTCTTTCAATATGTGTTAACACTGTAGGATTTTTGTGTTTAAACTGTAGTTTTCAACGTACACAGCATAGCCAATAGTCTATTATGGGTGTACAGTTAAAGGGGTAGTTCACCCAAAAATGAAAATTCACCCTCAAGTCGTTCCAAATCTGTGCACATCTCTTGGTTTTGCTGAACACACAAAAAAGACATTCGAAAGAATGTTTGTAACCTAACAGTTCTGGGGCACCATTGACCACCATAGTAGAAAAAATACTATGGTAGTCAATGGTGCCCCAGATATGTTGGGTTTCCCACATTCTTCAAAATATCTTCTTTTGTGTTAGACGGAACAAGGACATTTTTACAGTTTTCGAACAACATGACTCGGCTGATGAGAAATAGTGACAGATTTTTCATTTTTGGGTCACCCATCCCTTTAATATTGGGGTAATACATTTAAACTGACCTCTAACACTATGGGGCGGTTTCCCAGACAGGGTTTAAGCCTAGTCTCAGACTAATTTAAATGTGAGAGATGCCTTGATCGAAAACAACTTGCACTGACATATTTTAAAATATATCACTGTGATTGTTTTGTCTCAAGATGCACACAGTAATATTTTTTTTGTAAAGTATGTTTTTAAAACAACTTAATTATCCTAATTTAACTAAGGCCTAGTCCTGGCTTAAACTAATCCTTGTCTGGGAAACTGCCCCTAAAACCTATACATCTGTGTGTAACTCATCCCACATTATTTTTTACTATTTTTATTACTTCTGTTTAAATGGTTTGTTAGGTCTCAGTATTTGTCATGATTTAACAAAGACCTGCATATTTGATCCGTGTCTATAATAAGAGTGTGGAGGAAAGAATGTTAGAGAGACGGTTCATGTTTTTCTCTTTCCATTATGGTGCTGTGAACTGCAGACACGACTGTCCATGTATGGAGTGTGGTCATGTAGGATAGGTGTGGAATGAAGAGAATTCAGAGCCTTTACTGGTCCCTCTCTCCCTGCCTTATTCACACATGGGGGGAAGAGAGGAAGAGCAAGAGACGAGAACAATTTGAGAAAGAGAGAAGCAGAGTAAGGTGGCATTTTTGGGAAACAGATTCGTCCAAAATAGGAATAGCAGACGCAGTCTCTTAATGTTACTCAAGGTTTCTTGCACCCAAGACCGTTAATAAGTGGTCATGGGGGAAAAAAGTATAAAGCATTATGCAAATGTATGTATTTTGTTTGCTTGCTATCCTTTGACATTGTGTTTGTCTGATGCAAAGAGCAGGACTGTTGTTGTCCACTACTATTTCCCAAAACCTCACTGACCGTACAGATGGCCACTCTGACACATTCTATTAAGATTAAGCCGCTGTGATTGGCTGCGTGCTTCCTCTCTGTCGGCAGGAGTCCCGCCCACCTTCAAGGTGTTTATATCTGAATGTGGACATGTCAGTTAGATAACTACAGAAGCCTGAAGATTTTACAGAATTTGAGGTTGTGCTGTATTTTTGGTGATGGGAGATTAGCCTTTGGTTGAAAATTGTGAAGATTTTTTTAAAACTGTCTGGGTCGTATTTCATAGCAAAATCCAAAATAAAATAAAAAAGAAACACTTTTTTGCATAAAAAGATTAAGGACCATCATCCAAGAATTTTCATTACTGTAATAGAAATTATTCTGTAGTAAACTACAAGTGAAAAGTATTTTGAAATTAATTGCGCCCAATTTTGAATTATTTTGAATTTAATTTTAATTCATTTTTATTTTTGTAATTTATTTGTAATTATTTTGATAAAAATGTATATTTAATTTTATGAATGAAATATTACCCAGACGTCTTATTTTAATCTGCAAAGCTTTGGTCACGGACCTGCAGAGCAAAATTCGGCTTTTAATGTGTGACCACTTTTAATCGGCTTTGCGCTAATTGAAAATGTCTGTTTTCAAATGATTATTGCCATCTGATTATGGCCTCCCCCATCACATCTGGTTAATGACATAATCTCATTCAGTCGTCTGGCTTCTCCTCCATTCGAGGGCTTCATGACACAGCAAGTCTCGGTTGCCATGGTAGCCCTGCAATAGCAGTCCCTCAGCAAGCTCCTGCCTCGTTCTCAAATTTACCCTTCCTAAACTCCATTTAATATCAAATTAAAACTCGTATCTCTGCAGATATCTAAATATAGAGACAGAAATAAAACTAACTGACATGTACATGTGATTTTATTCAAAGCAACTTAAAGTTCATTCAGGTATACTTTTTAGCAGACTTTTTGTGTATTCGCTGTGATGGAACCCATGACCTCGGTCGGTGTTGCAAGCGTATATTTCCAGTTCTTGATGTCTGCACGACTGCATCTGTAACATACAGCATGCATCAAACTAGATAGAGATTGAGAGGGGGAGTTTAAGAAGGAACGGGGGGCAATCATGTCATCACAGAATGTGGTTGTGAACAACTCGCAGGACGTAGCTGCCAAACTCTGCCTTCAATGAGGACGAGGCAAACCCTGATGCGATGCATCTGCAAATTATACAGATGGCCAGAAGTCTGTGCATATTCTTAGACTCAAGACAGGAGACAGGCTCTAATTGGTACAGTGGAAGTGAATGGTAGGCCTGTATTGTGTTTGTGACCTGTGGGGTCTGACTGTGCCGAGGTTTGGAGTTTTCTAATAAATTAGAAAAAAAAGTTTTTCTGCAATTCATAACTTTCTTTTTGGTTAAAAATAAACCAAAAGTAGTTACAGGGTAAAACATAGAGTCTCATTATCTTACCCCAATTTGCATCAGACAGTAAGGTTATGATAATCATTAAGTTGTGCTGTCACGTACCATTTTTTTCTGGAATGATGTAATTTGAAATAAAGAGATGTATCCTGCAATTTCATGTTTCAAAGGAGCGATATAGTAGATACAGATTTATGGACTGCAGCATATTCTAAACAAATTGTTTGAATAAATTGTAACTATGTAGATTTATTCTGATGTTCACAACGCAAGGGCACCTGGCTCCTAATAGTTTACTTGGGGGGGAAAAAATCTAAAATGTCCAAGTTATATCAATCAAACTGTAGTTAGGTTGTTTTTAATAACCTAGAAAAATACAGCGTACTGACAATAAAACACAATAAATATATTAAAACATAATATAAAGCATGATGTTTTAAAATCTTTAAAATCTTAGTTATATGCTTTTGTAAATAAACTCTTCACATATAAACTCCAATTCAGTATTTTGCGATTTGGCAGTTTTTTGGCATTTCACGGAAGAAACTAATCCTGCCTGAGGTTGTCATAATTCTTGCTTGAAAACTAAAAAAAAAAAACGAAATGAAAAAAAGTCTGTGAAAGTGTAGTACGTGGCCATTTAAATAGGCAGACAAAAGGCAGAAAATTGCTGTCAGTTTTACAGCCGTGTGTAAAGTTTATTTTCGGCTTTAAGAACTGCTCTTCAAAAACCCTCCCGTGCTCTGTTTGTTTACCGCTCCTGGAAAGAAAGTGAAACAAGAATTCCTTGTGTATTTGGTTGTCATAGTGAGATGTAAGTGACTATCTGTTGTATAGATGTGCCTGATATGATCTCTGATTCCAGCGCTGTTTGTTTGCCGTTGGGTTTCCTCATTAGACCGGCCGCACACAGGGAACGGAAATCAATTAAATAACGCACTCGCTATGACTTATTCATGATGTGGCTCTATCGTGAGGAATCACCACAGCAGGCAGGAAAGAGCATAGCACATCGCAGGGTGCTGGAAAACACCAGTCGTCTGTCATCCTTTGGGCATTTGTGTCTGCGTGTTTTAAATATTTATGCGTGCTTTAGGGAAGCCACACTTTTATAATACCATACAATCTGCACATCCTCACTATTCTTCACTTACAAGCAGAAACATCCAGATGACTAAAATAAAGTACCGTTTCTTTTCATATGCATGTTTCTGTTGAATGGACCGCGTCCTTTCTCTTAACCCACCCATATCTTTCTTAGCATGCCGTGACATTTGCTGTGTAAGAGAGAGGTGTGGTTCATGCACTTTTGTGTGGGAATCTTGGCGTTTAGGATTTGTTATAAGAAGGTAGTGCAAAGCATTGTCACGTGCCGAATGAGACTTTTCTTATTGGCTGAGCTCCTCGGGTCATTCGGTGTGGTCCAACCAACATGACTGGAATGCAGGACGGCTGTTAAGGGTCAGGGGTCACAAATGCTAGACGTTACAGCCTGCAGAAATCCGAATAAAGCTCACCTAACTTTACACGTTTGATGACTTTGGGGTGCTACTCAAAATTCTGCGAATTCCACTGCATTCTGTGGTTTGGAAAACCCCAAACGCATTCCATGTGTTAGGACGGCTAGGAGAATCTGAGCCTTCCAGTGAAAAAAAAACAAACACGTGGAAAAAAGTGGGAGGGACGAGGAAGGAGAAACCAGCAAGATAAAAGAGCATGAGCATGTAGAAACAAACCCACGAATGGGGCGCAAAATCCTGAGCTTTATTTTTTCTAGCAACAAATGTTGGTCAGTGAAAAGCTTCTAGACAATATTGCTTTAAAAATAAAGAAATATTATTTTTCTATACTATAATACTGTACTAGTTGCTAGTGTAGAAACATGATGATATTTATTGTGTCTGACACAATTGAAACATTACATTTTGTAATTGGGAAAACTTCTGCGGTTACATGGTTGCGTACAAAATGTAATTAGTTTTGTTTTAGATTTAAAACCTAACCATCTTTCCCCCACTTTACCAACACGAGAACCTTAGTATGGTTAAATATAAAGGTTCTTTTAAGCATTGCATATTCATTTTGTTTGTGTAAGTGTGCTTTTTCATGAGTCACATTCTTTATGCATCAGCAGGGTGAGTAAGTTGCTGTCCTTGTGTATGTAAATCAGTTTTCATGCTAAGATGTAAATGACATCATACCTTCTGCTTCACATCTGTCTGCCACCCTACTGCATTAATACTGAATCTTTATCTGGGTTTGGATTTGTCACTTGCTGTCGTACATGTGGAAGACTGTGTAGTAGTGCACTCTTGTTGTAGTGCATACTTTTGGTGTATACTATAGAATGTATACTGTACATACTGTATAATACATGCACGCTCACAACGATGTGTCAGAGTCAGAGATCATGTGAACCACATTTGACCAACGGAATTTAACATCATTTTACGGGGTACGAGTTTTATCCATTTTTTTTGTAAATCAGAATGAAGTTGAAGAACAATTACATTTAGTCATTTAGCAGACACTTTTATCCAAAGCGACTTACAAGTTGGGTAAACAATGGAAGCAATTGGGTCAACGTTAGGAAAACAAAAAGCACAAGTGCAATAAAACATGTCTCACAAAGCCTACTACAGTGTACAGAGCTAAGTTTATTTTGTATATATATAGCTAGAGTAGAAAAGATATTTAAGTCATAAATGATCGGTCAGGTGCTGAAGGAAGAGATGTGTTTTCAGCCGATTCTTAAAGATGGCCACAGAATCTGCTGATCTTGTAGCAGCAGGCAGATCATTCCACACATGTGGAACCGATCCAAAGAAGGTTCGTGAGAGCGATTTCATTAAATTAAATTAGAAAGTGAAAAACAATTCAACAATTAAATTAAAGTGAAAAAAATCACAAGTGTTCATGCTGATCATAAGTCCGTCACCATGGTGATACCTGTGGTTAGGGTTGGGAATCCTTTAGTTTTTTCTTGATTCCAATTCCGTTTCTGCTTATTTATTTCGATTCTTATCCATTCCCTGTTTCGACTCCACGGTTGAAGTAAAACATTAAGATATCAACCTGTATGGTCATTTAGCCTGCTTATTGACTTACATATATATTTATGAGCTCCGTTTTGTGTATATAAACACATGGAAACAAGTTTTTACTTTTCTGAAAATACGCACACAGGAATTGATGAGAGGAATTCAAATTTTAAGCTCAAGTATCTGATTCCTACTCCTTTTGTTTCCGATCCGATTCCTAGCCTTTCGATTCCGATCCAAATTGATTTTCGATTCCCAACCCTACCCGTGGTCATATTCCTTTCTATTCTTATGTTCTTGTCGTCTGTCCTTCCTTCCTGCTGACCTTCATTGAACATTTTTGTTGATGCTCCTTCAGTATCAGTACTGCCCTTTATTTGGCTTTGCTTTTATTTGTGCAACACACCTCAACCCCTGTAAGATTAATACCATCAGTTATTTGTGCTGTGCACCTGACAGCTCGATGTTGTAACTTGTCTTTGGGGATTTGCAAAAATGTTGTTTTTGGTCAGACATTGATGTTTGGAGATGTTCCGAGTCATCCTGGTGGCGTTCAAAATGGTTCAGGTTTGTGCTTTGTGCAGGATGGTCAACAATTTCTTTCTGGACCTCTCTTTGTGCACATGGGGCTTTGTGGGGGATTCTAGTGTAAATGTTTGTCTAAGGCTTCTTGCTTGCTTTTATGCACCTGTTAGTAATGCTTGTTGCTGACATAACCAAAGGGAGTGTCCATATACTTTTGGATAACATTTTTGTGAACTCAGATTTTGTATTTACACAAGCACTCTGTCTCTTTTGGTTTGTTTGTCCTTAGCATCTCCAGATGACCATCCAGGCCCTGCAGGACGAGCTCCGTATCCAGCGAGATCTGAACCAGCTGTTCCAGCAGGACTCCAGCATTCGCCCCGGCGAGCCTGTTGGAGCCGAGCTGACCGAGGAGAACTTCCAGCGGCTGCACGCCGAACACGAGCGGCAGGCCAAGGAGCTCTTCCTCCTGAGGAAGACTCTGGAGGAGATGGAGCTGCGCATCGACACGCAGAAGCAGACGCTCAGCGCCCGAGACGAGTCCATCAAGAAGCTGCTGGAGATGCTGCAGAGCAAGGGGCTGTCGGCCAAGGCCAGCGAGGAAGACCACGAGCGCACCCGCAGGCTGGCAGACGCCGAGATGCACATCCACCATCTGGAGAGCCTGCTGGAACAGAGGGAGAAGGAAGTTGTTTTGCTCAGGGAGGTAAGACTTACTACAGAAACTTGAATATAATCCTATCAAATCTGGTTTGATACTTCTCGTATCAAACAAAAAAAGTACATCTCTTTCAAGATGACCTGGCTCAACGGGTCGCTCTCAAAGTCGTCAAGATTTGAGTCTATTATTTGAATGTCACCTATTTTAGTATTAGACTGACATTTAAACAACTAATGGGGATTACATGGCATTTCATTAAATATTTATCGCTGACATTTTATGCACGACGCAAACAGCTGCTGTGCGGAGGATGCCGATAGCACGTGGTCATTTATCCAGAGAGGAAGATGCTCTGTAATTAAACGTTTTACCTAAAACTCACAATTAGCATGCCGATGGATGTAGGGCTCGGGATTAGTCATTTCTAACTCAGACAAACAAGCGAGCTCACTGTGGAAGTGAGAGGGTGAAACCTGTCACAAACTGAAGGCATTGAACACCGGTTGCTATAGAGACGAGACTGGAAAGAACACTGATGAAAGGAGACACAGATGTTGCCGAGTGCAAGAACTGTTAATTTGGTGTTCTTTTTTATTTAATTCAGCTATTTTTCTTGAAGAGGGAAGATGCCTGAGGTTTATTCAGAGTTTGACCATATTTCCTCAGTTAAGATCTGTTATGTAATATCAAGTCAAGCGATTTTAATTATGCCAGCGGAGATGATGTGTTTCCCGTGGAGAGGGGGGCAGCCCATGTGGTCCTCCAACTTTCCAGATGTCTTTTTTATCATATGTAAAGGGATACGGTGCAGTTTTGCTTTTTATGTAGAAAAACACGGTTTCCTAGTTCACTTGTAATAAGGTGTTTATTAGGTGCTGGTGCCCTGGTATCGCCATTGACATTTCAATGACAGTTCAGCGTTCGTTCAAAGTGATGTCTATATAGTTCTCAGAGGTCTCCAGCCCTTCACAGGTGGTTCTGTGGCATCTTTACTGACAGCCGACAACCAGAGACAGAACTGTGGCTATGCTGACACCTGGTGGCCAGTTTTTGATCAGCAGTTTTAGAAATTGTTCTGAACTTATAATTGTTTTACTTTCTTGTCAGAATAAAAATAGAATAATGATTAGTTAAAACCAATCCAGCCTGAGGTGACGTCGCTGTCAAATAAAAAAATATTGGAGCCTCCAGCTGTAAATCAAAGAACAAGAAACATTTTCTTGCATTTATTTTAGATGATTTATTTATTTTGATTTTATTCCCTTTTTGCCAAGAGTTTGCTGTAAATGAAAAAAATGCATTTTTGTTCAATTAACTATGTAGAAATGTAACATGATTTGTAATAATCTCTCTCTCTCTCTTTCTCACCTCACACACACGCGCACACACACACACACACACGCGCACGCACGCACGCACGCACACACTCACACACACTGCATTCATACTTTGTGTAACATATGATTTCGAGGTCTTTCATTGCCCTGAGGTTGTAGGCTGGCCTGCATCTCTTTGTGTTTGTTGGGATGAATTTTATTTGTTGGTTGCTCTGAACATTTATCTCATTCATAAAGAACTCAGCCAGGCATAAACACCCTACCCTATCGAAAAAAAAACAAGCTAGGAGACTTACAGCCTCATTTCACTTCAGAATTGATCTAGAATTTTATCGGTGGCTGTTTTAAAAGCAGAATTTGTATATTTATTTATTTATAAGTATCAGTGTTAGAGCAAGACATAATGTGGGACGGTGTGGGTCCACGTCAACTGATGGCTGGATTTGTGGGGGGTCAATATATTCCTGCAGTTTCATCTCCTGACCCACGCCTCATGTTTTCTCATCAGGATCTCCACAGACGATACGAGAGCGCACCGGACTCTGCCAAAACCAAGGCACTGCAGACGGTCATCGAGATGAAGGTAGGGTTAGTTTGTGTGTTTCATGTGTGGACAACCAAAGTTCACAATAGTTTTATTTAAATAAAAATATCACTTCAAGTTTTTAAGTGATATTCGGGAGTGATGCTTAGTATTTATAAAAATAAATGTTATGCAACTGCACATTAAATGCCCCTTGAGAGCACACAGAATGCTCTCAGGTCAAAGACGTTTTCTTCTCTTGTCAAGTGCGTTAACATCACATCTGATCTTTTAAGGACTCGAAGATAAGCTCTCTGGAGCGCAGCCTGAGAGACCTGGAGGACGAAATACAGATGCTGAAGTCAAACGGTGCTCTCAGTACTGAGGAGAGGGAGGAGGAGATGAAACAGATGGAGGTCTATCGCAGTCACTCCAAGTTCATGAAGAATAAGGTAGAATCTGTTTTGTTATGGTGCTTTTTTAAACCTTTTTTGTATTCGTTTATGTGAGGATAGATGTGTTCTTTTCATGGGTGTTAGTTGTTGATGTTGAATATCAGCAAGTGGTTTGTGGTGTTTATATTTAACAGGATGTTTTGATACTGTTTGCATTACAGAAAAGATGGAATAAATATGCACGGAATGACCAAATTTTTTAATTGTTGTATCAAACTCAGCCTTTATTTAATTTTGTAGTTTTGGTGAGTTGTTTTTCCATCGCATTTTTTTAATAAACTATTTATTATGAATTGAATTCCTTAAAATTAACCTTAAAATAGCTTAAAATTAATTATTTGGTATTATATANAAAAACATCCATTGAGCTGATTGGAAACTGGATCTTTTATAGATTTGTATCTGGGTTGAAATCTGTAAGCACATAGTTCAGTTTTAGTTATCAAAAATCAGTGTAAGGATGTCTGAATGCTGCCACCTGTTGGTCTTTTAATTATACATCAGAAAACTCTTAAAGGAACAGTTCACCCATTTTTAAATAAAAATAATTTACTCACCCTCATGCAGTCAAAGGTGTGTATGAATTTCTTCCTTGAGTAATTTTAAAAGATGTCATGGCTCTTCCCAGCTCCAAAAAACACAAATATCTATCTTAAACAAATAAAATATACAGGTGCTGGTCATATAATTAGAATATCATCAAAAAGTTGATTTATTTCACTAATTCCATTCAAAAAGTGAAACTTGTATATTATATTCATTCATTACACACAGACGCAAACATATATTTCAAATGTTTATTTCTTTTAATTTTGATGATTATAACTGACAACTAATGAAAATCCCAAATTCAGTATCTAAGAAAATTAGAATATTTTTTGATATTCAACTTTTTGATGATATTCTAATTATATGACCAGCACCTGTATATATATATATTTTTTAGATTAATTATATTTAATGTAGGGCTGTCAAACAATCATTTGTGACTAATTGTATGCAAAAAAGTTTTTGTTTACATAACAAGTGTGAGTGTACTGTGTATAAGAATTATTTATAAATAAACACACACTGACACACATGCATGTATAATTATAAGGGGAAAAAAATCTTAAAATTATTCACGCATGTGTGTGTATTTATAATTGAATAAAATATATTTATATATTAAATATTTATATTTATATATAATTTACATTATATATAAATATACATCTGCATGTAAATATTTCTTAAATATATACACATACTCACTTATATAAACTAACATATTTATTTTGCATACGATTAGTCGTGAATAATCGTTTGACAGCCGTAATTTCATGTATTTTAATTGTAAGACTTTTATTTTGTTTTTAATAATTTTTTTATATTTATTAACTAACCGTTGCAGCTTATTTTCTAACAATAACCGCATGCCCTGCCCTGATTGGTTGCTTAATTTCAATGACCAGTTGTCAGTTCATGTGTGACCCGAAAGGTGACGTTTGGGCTCAGGGTGTGCATGCGAGGCGCGTGGTGGTGGAGGCTGCTGATTGGTGGTTGTTGCAAGTAACAGCGCCCTCTCCTGACAGGTAGAGCAACTGAAGGAGGAACTGGCGCAGGGCGAGGAGCTGAAAAAGCATGCGGCCGAGCTGCAACAGGAGGTCTTTGCCGTAAGACGACCCAGAGAACCGGCTTAGCTCTGCTTCCCTCTCCAGAGAGAGTGATTCACCCGCCTCAGATTTGGCTCAGATACACGCGATGCCCAGAAAGCCCACTGATCAAATCTGCATAATTCTTTATTTAAAACAATACAATCTGTTCTGAAGTTTTAAAATCATAGCTGAAAACGTTTCCCACTCGACTACGAAGTCATGGGAGAAATGTTCACACAAAGCCAAAGTGGCAAATACAGCTCAGTTTTGGCTGCGGGCGATGTAACAGCGGGCGATAAACAGCGGAACATGCGTGGGGCAGAGAAGGGAGCGTATCAAAAATATTAGTTTTAGAGACTGCTTATCAATGGCCCATTTGATTCACAATGGCAGTATCAGTAGGCGGCAGTACATGAAGTCACAGCGTTTTTCTGTCTCTCCCTCTGATCAGGAAAGCAGAGTCGCCTGGAACTGTGCCCGAAGATCTGACGCCACAATGCTTTTCACCATCCTCTCTCTCTCAAGTCTTTCCCTTCCTCTCTCTTTCCTATTTGTAGCGCTGGTTGGAGTAGAGCTCAGAGCACTAATGCCCACAAGCCTCCAGTCTTTTTCCTCCTCTTCTCATCTTTGTCTTGTGCGTGTGCACGTGTTTTTTTCACTAGGGTGATTGCCATCCAGTAGAGTGACAGCTTTAGGCTCTGCTAACCTGCTACGGCTGCCCCAGTGCATGCTGGGAATGTGTCTTGAATGAGTTTTGCATGTCTGGGATAAACACGCATCATTATTGAATGTTTTTGCGTGATGACGTTGTTACGTGTGTTTGTGTATGAAAAAGCTAACTTTATGGAGTGTTTCAGTGCAACATCGCTGAACTAAAATAACCTGGTCATATTTAGACTGTTAGGTGTGTCTAATTTAGCAGGTTTGTGAGCTTATTGAATTTGTATGCTGTGCATTTTTTCTGTTTCACGTTAGTTGTGTCTGTTAAAGGCACTATTTTTGAGGTGGAAGAGATTGCACAAGAGCTTGGAGGCCTGGTTTAAGAGGTTTCTGGAAAGGTTCCTCTTCACATTTTCAGAGCTGATCAACTGTTTGTCTCGTTCAGATTGACCAGGTCAAGCAGGATCTGTCCAGGAAGGAAACTGAGCTCTTGGGTCTACAGACAAAACTGGAGACGCTCAACAATCAGTTTTCTGACAGCAAACAGCACATCGATGTTCTCAAAGAGTCTCTTACTGCCAAAGAACAGCGGGCCGCCATCCTGCAGACTGAGGTAAGAATTGTCACGTCATGTGTGAATTATAGGGCATCGCAGGGGGGATCATGTTGGACATATTGTGCTATGGCATCAATTCCGGACGGAAATTATTTTCTTTTGCCACATTTGCTTCTTTCAGTCTCTAAGTTTCATTGTTTTATCAAAATATATACCTTCACTTAAAACACATTCATACATTATGGTAGTTTTGTCTTTACAACATAGAGATTCATAATATAAAATGTTAGTATTTTATGATAGTATAAATGACTAAAAAATGAGAAAATTTAGAAAACAAACGGTTAACATATTTTTTATATTATTAATATTCATAATTATAAAATAGCATATACAAAAAATAGTCACACCATAGTCAACTTCCCAATTATTTATTCTATGAATGTTTCATTCCTGAACACAAGGGGTCACTATTGTATTAGATATCCTATGAAGCCTTTGAGAAGTTGCAGTTGTATGACTGGCTTCTTTGTGTGTGCTCTCAATCCTGTATTTAGTCTATCATCACACTTTTTTATCATAACCAGTGCCAGCATGTGATTCATGCAGTTTACCCTACGGCTAATGTGCCCCGACTGCCAAGTATGTGTGTGTTTGAGAACATTGTTGTGAATAATAGCTTTTTAATGCACGTTAAGCGTCGTCTCATGCATTCGTATGATTTCTGCGTCTGATTTGTATGAACGGCTATGAAATACGTCCATTTCAGGTCGATGCACTGCGATTACGCCTAGAAGAGAAGGACGCCATGCTTAACAAAAAGAGCAAACAGATACAAGAAATGTCAGAGGAGAAGGGCACGCTCGGCGGGGAAATCCACGACCTCAAAGACATGCTCGACGTCAAGGAACGCAAGGTCAACGTGTTGCAGAAAAAGGTAAACGCCACAGCGCATGACCATGCAACATGTCCATCGCGTCCCTTCACACTTCCACCCTTTTGAATGTAGGTGGCACTGTTAGGCAATGTTTGATGAAGTCTGGCGAAATGCTCCAAACCAGCCTCACCAAATATCCCTCTGTGTAAATTTGTGATTTCTAAAAGTAGGGAAAAGTTGTGTTTGTGATGGCGATGGAGTCTGCTGTTCTCAGAAATGACACAGGCGAGCTGTTAACCTCAGCTAAAAGCGGCCCCTGCACTTCCAACATTTATACGTCCGTCCTGCGTCTTTCATATTGATGCAACAGCTGTTTGTTTCTACCTCTATTACTCGCTGGATATACAGGAAGCTGTAACTTTTTGCTGTTACTGCTGGGAATATTCCAGATATTTTGTTCATTTTACAGAAGGCAAACCTTGACATAAATGACCTCACAGACAATGCGGCTGATGTTTTTGAGGACACACAGGAAACATAAAATGCGTTTCCATGGTGACGCATCAGGCTCTCAGCATCCTCCGGCCGGTCCTCCCATCAGGCCGTGCTCTGACGGTTACATCCGACTATCAGTTTCAGTTTCTCTTCGCTGAGATCACAGGCTGTGCAAACAACCCCCCTCCGCCGTCTCATTAATCTTGCCACAGGGTTAGTCTGACTGCATTAACCCCACCATGAGCTAATCTTTATTGGGGAACAGGAAGTTGTGCTTCTCGCTAATGGAGATTCTGTGGATAATGTTGCAAATCATGCTCCTTAGATCATCGTGACTTGTGTCATATGTTATTTTATGACGGAACTACTTTGGTTTCACAAACAAGCGCAGCGATCATTTGTTATAAACTAGAAGTGAAGTATGTTTGCTTTAATGGCAAATAGATGTGGCCCTTTGGATGGACAGTTTATTAGGAAGAGAGATCTGGCTAAAAAGGCGCATGCTGTGTGCAAGAGTGTTGAATTCGACTTGCAGGCAAACGGCTCCGGTGATTTCATGGGGGAATTATAGGTGAAATGAAGTACTCTGAAAAAATATTTGGCTGCAACTTACTGTATTTCATCTAGATGAGACCGTCGCATTACACGCGCAGCTTTTTTTAGATACAGACTTCAGGGTGGGATGTCTTGTTTTAACACGCTTTCTCTCCATGTTATGGTTACATTTCTGATGCGTATCGGCGTACTTTGAGCTCGCGTTTACACAGTCGAAATGCTGTTTAGATCGTATCATGTATTTTGAAGTGAAACAGGATATTTAATGAGGAACGATCAGAAATGGATCAGATGGCGGTTGTGACATGCTAACGTGGAGCATGATTTGAGTGGCTGTATTATCCAATAGCTCATTGGGCCTTAAAAAAAGAAAAAGTGATGACGTTGAAAAGATGATCAAAGCACAAGTTCTGTTTTTAATAACATGCACAGATTAATCAGTTACAATATAATTATTCATATAATATTGATTTCATGTCTGAAGTGGAAATGAGAAAACTGCGTCTAGCCCATTTCACAATGTTTCCTTGCAATAGAATAAAGAAAGAAATTATAATTGAATGGAGTTGAAGCTGTAGTTGCATTTGATTTACTTTGTTGTTTTGGGAAATCTGGCGTGTATTTTATCGGAATGTGTCTTGATATAAAGGTGTCATGCTTTTGCTTTCCCATGCACGAGATGTTATTACTCAGTCTGTTGTTTTTATTTTTATTTCTGTCCTTTTCTCTCTTTCTTCATGGTCGCGTTTCCGTTTTGTTTTTAATTTCTCTCTCCGCCGCTTTGCTTTGCTTCACAGTCAGAGTCTAAAAGCCTCCCCGAGTCATCGGGGACATGATGAAGTTTTCTTGAAGCTGAGCGAGCTCCCAAGCCACAGAAAAAGAAACATTTAGTTTCCATTAGAGTGCCTGAGCCGCTCTGTATTGCCCTCGAGCTGTTCCTAATGGCCATAACACATTGAGACAGTACTATGAAGGCATGCATGGGGCTTCTCGACGGGACCTCTCTGAATACGCCATTCATCGTGCGGGTCATACATGACAAAACGATGGACTGTACAAAGGAAGCAGAACAACATTCAGAGAGGGAGAAAAGCATATCTGTGCTCTGTAAAGAAACAGCAACTATGGCCTTAAAGGGGAACATTATTCAAGTCAGCATTGTGTATTGACAAAGGCACCCACTGACTACTCTCAGTTCACGCAGACCTGTATGCTTTCTTCTTGAGATATTCTGAAAAATGTCTGCGTGGTTTTGTGTCCATACAATGGCAGTCAATGACGGCTTATGTTCTTCAAAATATCTTCTTTTGTGTTATGCAAATGGAACTTAACATGTTTGGAATAACACGAGGCTGAGTAAATACATAAGGAAATTTATTTTTAGATAAACCATTCCTTTTCAAAAGTGAACTTTCACTTTTATGATTCAGGGTGAAAAGAAAACGTTTGGAAACATCGACTTTATCATCAGACTTTGGAAAAGCATCAAATGCTACATAAGTGTAGAATAAAGCATCTTTAAATTTCTATGTTTAAAACAGTTCACTAATAGACATATTGAAGTAGCACATTTACTTATATTCAAATTCATTTTCCTAAACTCTGCGTGTCTGTGTATAAAAGTGAGGATGGAACCAATACACACTTGTCTTGTGAAGTATGCAAACATTCTCAGAGGAGGCTTGTTTTTACGCTAACTTCTTCCCCTCACTCCCATTTAATGTTTGAACATCATTCTTCTCCCTCGTCGAGCTGTTTAGCTTTGTGATTGTTTTCCCAGCGTCTCTGGGTCGAGCTCAGAGCTGTTTGGCTTCTCATTGGCACCGCTTTGCATGCAGCAAAACGCCTCTTCCAGCGGCAGCCGGGCGATCTGTTCCCTCTTCATCCTTTTGTTTATGCTCCATGTTTTGTGTTGAACCGAACACTTACCCTTTAACAGTCTGGAAAATAACGCTAATTTGATTTTCGACCGTCAGATAAGGTGGCAGACAGATACGCGGTGGAAGAGGCCGAGCTAAATATTGAAAACAGCGGTTTGGAAACAAATTCTTTCGCGAGGTCACCGAAGGACAGGCTGCAGAAAATAACATTTGTTAATGCGAGAAGAGGGTGGAATTCAGCGGGACTCGCTCGAGTATGTAAACTGAAGTGGAACGTCTTGACGTTAAGCAGCTCTCTTTGGCATGATGGAGCCGTCAGAGACGGGTTGTCTTACTGATGAAAGCCGGTTGAAAGAAAAGCTTCCCGCTTGCTACACCTTTTAAAGGCCGAACACAGAACGTGTGCAACGATAAGTATGGCCTTCTGGCTCGAAGCCATTTAACAGAACTGAAAGTCATGAGGCGTCTTATTCTTTTTCTTCCTAAGAATGTGCAACTTGGTTAAAAAAATGTTTTCTTCTGAAACAAAACTGCATTACCAAAATATATTGTTTTGTGCTAGGCCAAGTAAAAATCTGAACTTCTGGCTTACCAAGGAGAAAAAAATCGTTACTATTGAGCTGTGTGTATGTGTGCGTCCGTGTGCTTTTTCCCCTTCTTTCACCAGCTACGGGGTGAGGAGGGCTAACAGGCTTAGCACCAGAAGGAAAGCCTCTTAAACAGAGCGTGTCGGGTCTGAGTTGTGATCTTCTCCCAGAAAGAGCCTCTTACATTGTTTGTTACCGTACTTCAGTAGAGAGAGAGAGAGAGAGAGAGAGAACTGTGCTTTGTTAAGAGGGCGCATGCTAATAAGTGCCTTGTGTTGAAATAATGATAAACCCCACATCAAAAGGGCGAGAGAGCCTTAAGCCCCTAACGGTCTGAGAGAGGGAGAGAGAAAGATCGTCTTTACTTTTGACTTAATTGGGGAAAGGGAAGTTCAACAGAAGTTTTTAATTAATTGTCATTTCCTCTCTTTTTCTTTCTCTCTCATTCAGTATTTCTTCCGTTTAGTACTTTTCTTTTTTATTTGAATATCAAAATAGTTGGTGATTTTGTTTAAATATGCAATATTACAAAAAGAGTAAAATAGAAAAACTATGTGTATTTGTATGTTGTGTATATATATATATATATATATATATACCCCAAATATGATACTGGCAACAACTTACTGTGTGATATAACATACAGAATACTGTCAGAAAGAACCTTAAATTCAAGATATCTGTTCAAAAATGACCCTGAATGAGCTTTTGTCTGATATTTATTTAATTATGCAATCATACAAGCGCAACATCATAGCAGTACTAAGTATTTTTGTCCAGAAAACTACGAGTGCACATGTCATGTTGATTTTATACAACAGTTAATTAAATAAGAAATTAATTTTAAGATATATTTTATAGACAACATTGTCTGTTCCTAATTTTTCAACGAAAATATACAAAACATATAAAGCCTCAGGAGAAGTGTTGCGCGTCTCTGAGGAACACACAGCGTGGTTTGGTTTCTAAATGAATACGTTTCTTGAGCGAATCAATTGGGTGAATCAATTAATCAGTGGCTAATTCATTAAGAGTCATTTACTGCATTCCTGAACGAATTCAGACAATCTAATGAATTAATGGCATTTACCGGCACCTACTGGCAGTTTTTAATTCTTTAAAGAATTTAAACCGTATTAAAATAAAAAAGTTAAATAATAACAATACTAATAAATTGGTGATAGTTTCGTTTCAAACTTGAATGACTATTTCTTTGGGCAAAAGAAGATATTTCTCAAGAATGTTAGTAACCAAACTGTTTTGATCTTTAATTATAATAATTTAGCTTCTGAAAAAAACTAAATTATGGCCGTTTTAGCATCTGAACATCTGAAGCTACTTTATTTATTGTCTTATTATGGCACTAAATGATATTTTGGCCCCAAATGTGATGTGTGATTAAGTTGCGATTAATTAGATTAATTAATTGCAACATCGTGTAATTAATTAGATGAAAAGTTTTAATTGCTACACAGCCCTAATAATATAATATAATATAATATAATATAATATAATATAATATAGTCAGAGCGGTAGCCCAGTGATTAGCGCTTCAGACACATTTACATGAGCTGTTGGCTCACGGGGACCCGGGTTTGAGTCTGACCCGGGTCATGTCCCATATCCACACCCCTTCTCTTACCCTCATGTTCCTGTCTGCCTCCACTGTCCTATAGATAAAAGTCAAAAGCTCCAAAAATATATATGTATAAATAATATATTTTGTCCCTGTAAAATATGAGTCGTCTCCTCTCCCAACGCTCCAACCGTGGGTTTGACATGTTGTTTTGTTCGGGTTGCACATTGCCTACAATTCTGATGCAACCTGCTGTAAATGCTGAAAATCTTTGCGCTCTGTATGTGTGCGTGTGTGTGTTGTTGTGTGTCGTATGTCTGAAAGCTCATACTGCACTGACAAGCGGCACATCACTAAGTGAAACAAAACACTCTTTAATAATTCAGACAGCCCTCCCTCTCTCTCTCTCTCTCTCTCTCTCTCTCTCTCTCTCTCTCTCTCTCTCTCTCTCTCTCTCGCTCTCTCTCTCGCTCTCTCTCTCAAAACCCTCTGTGCATTTGGATCTCTGACGGGACGCTGCTCTTTTTCTTCTCTTTTGTCCTTTATTCGCTCACAAATACACGGATCAGAAGCAGGGGTTGGCGAGGAGTGTGTGTGTCCCTCTGTATACGGCTCTCCCCCTCGCTCCATTTTAGTTAGCAGGTCATCCAATTCCACATTAACCCTGCTCCCAGATTTCCAACATGGAATCTGTCTCTCTAATAGTCTCCTATTTGAACGTAATCATCATTTGGCTTGACATGGATCCCCCTAATCTAGATGGGATACATCCACCTTCCCCGCGTGAGGACGATGAAGGAATTTTTCCTCCATTAGCCTGACGCGAAACGGCAGTTTTTCATCAATGCTCTGATTGTTTTCCAAAATATAATTGCAGTTATCATATGACTCTGCACATGCATAATATAAACGCTATGAAATATTCATGAGCGCGCGGGCCAAAGCTGTATAGGGTAACCGGAGACTCTGGGGGAGGCTGGGTAATGGAACCGAGGAGCGTAATCAGGTTGCGTTACACAACCGGGTTTCATAGGCAACCGCGGATGATATCAAAAGCAAAGAGACTTCTGCTGAATGTCAAGTGTGTGTGTGTGCGTGTGCGTGTGCGTGTGTGTGTGTGTGTGTGTGCGTGTGTGTGTGTGTGTGTGTGTGTGTGTGCACGTGCGTTGGAGGAAAGGAGACAGGTGAAAGGGAAGTTTGCAGACAGGTGGAGCTGTCAGGTAAGCTGTCAGGTGTGTGTTTGATTAATGAGGGGCTGGAAATGTTTTAAGCATGCATATCGGACACACACACATTACTCCAACTGTTTTTCAGCTTATAAAGTCTGAGCACGATTAAAGAAACAGTTCACCAAAAATGAAAACAGTGTTATTATCCACAGTGCTATCGTCTGGCACCAGAAGACTCTGAATATGAGAATGGAGGAAAGAGACACTGATTTTAACAAACAACTTCAGTCTAATTGTGTTTAATAAAAATTCTACCTTAATAAAAAAATGGCAACCGATACATCTTTGCATCTTTGGAGCTTGGCAACCCCTGGTCACCATCCACTTTCATTGCCTGAAGAACACCTGTAGTGTTCCATGGAAAATGATTTATTCACTGTCCCGCTTCAGCTGAGAGGTTACAAATAAATCAGTAGAAGGAATGTGATGCCACTTGGAAAGCTTCCATTTGTTCTTCCTCAAAACCTTTCACACAATTCCTTCACAAATCGTCACCAATCAGCACAACCCCTTATTAACCTACCAGCTGTTTTTTTTCCTCCGCTCAACTTTTCACTTAAAGCACATTCACGACTAGCTCCGACCAAACCAGACATCTGTCCAAACATGTCTGAAATTATTTAAAACAACAAACCCTGCCGTCGTTTTATTATTCAAGCAACAACTGTCGTTTTTTTTTAACCGGGGCAAATTCTATTCTTTTCTCCTCGCCTACATTTGTTGTCCTTGTAAACGCTTTTGCCAAAAACGTTCACCCTTTTACTTGAATTCATGAGTGACTCTATCTCTTTTAGTTCTTGGGTTCAGAACGATTATAATGGTGTCACTGACAGTTTTTACTTGCTCCTTTATTGAGAAAATAAATAGAAAGGGGAAAAATGAAGAAAACTGTGAACGATGAGGCCAATGGATTTCTTTTGTTCATTTTGTTGTTTTATGTAACACGTATACTGTAGCATTAAAATATGGCCATGAGTTCAGTTCTCAGGATTTTGAGGTCCATATGGACATTAAAACCGAAATTTATATTCATCAAGATATACTGCTTGTTTAGCTCTTGTTAAAGGTTATGAAGTGTTTCTTTTCTGTCTTGCAGATCTGTTTCTGCATATTACTTTGTGTTGCTATATAAATTGTAATTTCATCATGTTTAAGTGACAATTTTACCATAGGTCTAATTGGTTGGCTGTGATGCTGTAGCCATAGCAACAAAACTGATGTGGGCAGAATCTTATCGATCATTTGGAAATGTGCTAAAATGGGCAAATGCTTTAAAAAAATCATGTTTCATTAAAAAAACTCAAAGAACTTTGAGTAAATGTATCATGCTAGGAGACCATTCGAGGCAGGCCAGCTGATAAAATACGTCTGGTCCGCGAGCCTCTCTATCAGCGGCAAAAGAAACAAAACGGCAACTATTTATCAAACCCGTCAGCGTTTAATTGAATGTGAAGCGGTGGACAGGAACAGTCAGTCTTTTCATTGAGCTGTCTGGACATGATGAATGGAGCGAAACATGGAAATGCCCATCTCTTCCGCGTCATTCATCAGCCGCGCACACAGATAAGGAAAGTTTATGAAGAGAATTAGTTCTGAATATGGTTCTAATGAGGTCATCATTTATTTTCGGCTGAACAGGGAAAAAATGGATTGTTTTATAACCGATCCCGACCCTTCCCCCCCCCCCGTTCCAAATGTTCGGTACGGAAGTGGCCGCCTTGGAAATGAAAAATGGCTCGACTTAGTTTACGCTGAGCTGAAGTGTGAGTAAATGTTTGTTGTGTTTTAATAGACATGTCTTCATCTGGATCTGTTCGATCTCTCTCTCCATGCAGATTGAAAACCTGCAGGAACAGCTGAAGGATAAAGAGAAGCAGATGAACAGTTTGAAGGAGCGTGTCAAATCCCTGCAGGCTGACACTTCAAACACTGATACGGCTCTCACGACGCTGGAGGAGGCCTTGGCTGAGAAGGTGGACACACACACGCACACACACACACACACACGCACACACACACACACACACACACACACACACACACACACACACACACACACACACACACACTGTTAAGCTTTATTTTTGAGAACCCCTATAGACACGATAGTTTTCATTGTGAGAGTGATATTTACTCTATAATTTACCACCGTACTTTACCGAAATCAATTGAAATGATTTGATTTGATTTATGAGCCGTTCAGGCTGTGAGGAACACTTCACATATCCTCTTAAGTCAGTTTTTGACATGTTTCTCCATATTTCTGAAGACTTGTTTATAGCCACCAAATTCACTTTACTCTTTAGATGTGCCGTCATTATATTATGTTCCTTTTTAAAGGGACAGGTCACCCCGAAATGAATATTCTGTCATCATTTTCCAAATCTGTATACATTTCTTTGTTCTGCTGAACACAGAGAAAAACATTTGGAAGAATGCTTGGAACCAAACAGTTTTTCTCCACCACAGACTACCATACTAAGAAAAATGCTTTATAAATGTCTTTGTTCTGTTGAACACAAAATAAGATATTCACAAAAATGTAGGAAATCAAACTTTTGACTACCATTGTGATTTTTCCTACTATGGGAGTGAATGGGGGTCCAAGAACTGTTTGGTTACAAGCATCCGTCCAAATATCTTTCTCTGTGTTCATCAGAACCAAGTAATGTTTACAGATTTGGAACAGCTCGAGGGTGAGTAATGATCTTGGTTGAACGGTCCCTTTAAGTTCACTCATTTTCAGGTTGCATCATGTTGACGGAGAGGGTGGGAGTGTTAAACAATAGGTTTTTATTAGATGCGTTTTATATATGTCTTATACAGTACGTTCTGGTAAAGCACAGCGCTCAGAGACACGAGTTCACAGGTGACGTGTAGATCAGAGTTGCAGAACACGAGAATCGTTGAGCGTGTGCGTGTGTGTGCGTGTGTGTGTGTGTGTGTGTGCGTGCGTGTGCGTGTGTGCGTGTGCGTGCGTGTGTGTGCGTGTGTGTGTGTGCGTGCGTGCGTGCGTGCGTGCGCGTGTGTGCGTGTGCGTGTGTGTGCGTGTGTGCGTGCGCGTGTGTGTGTGTGTGTGTGTGTTCGTGACGGTTGTGAAGATTGCTCTGTCATACACCCTTATGTTAGGATTCAGTCATTCTCAAACTACGCTTGACCTCCCAGCGAGAGTACAGATCTGTGGGTCAATCCCTGTCACTTCTCATCAACTCTACCTCAGCAACTTAACGTGTGTGTGTGGATCAGGCCACGAGCATTTTATATTGTGTGTGTGTCTTCGACTGTTTAACTTAACTTGCTGTTTCTTTTAGACTTAGATTGTCTGTAGACAGTAAAAGTTGCAGAACAGAAATTGCTGGTATAACTTTTGCTAAGTCTTAAAATGAAATTCTGTCTTGTCATGTTGTTTGAAACATGTATACGACTCTATCCTCTATGGGACACAAAATAATTTGAGTATTGACTTAGTGGTTTTATATTCAAGCAATGAAAGTCAATAGGGATCAGTGTTGTTTGGTTACCAACATTCTTCATATCTTCTTTTGTGTTCTACATTAGAAAGTAAGTCATACCGGTTTGAAATGACATGAGGGTGAATAATTGATGAAATCAATTTCTTTATTGGGTGAACTATCACTTTTTGAACCATTTTACATATTGATGTACACATGCGGTTAGCTTAATTCTGCAACCCATCAAAACGCTGAAAGGTTCAGTTCATGAGCATCCAGAGCGCCGCTGTTCTCAGAACCAACATCCTGCAGCCGCCCCACACCCACCCCTGAACTCCATCTCATGAATATAAATGAGCGGCCCCAGCGGTTATTAGCATTGTCTTATGTGTCTGCAGTTTAGCGGTGATCTGCCGTTCGGCTTTCCCCATCTCTCACATACCCTCACGCCCCAAGGTTTGGCCGTCCTTTTCTTCCCCGGCCTCAGCAGCATGGCGGCCAGCCGAGTGATGAAAATTAACTTTGTCAGCCGTTTGCGTCTCTGAGCTCTGGCTCTCCACCGATGCGTATTGCCGGACGCACATACTCATGCATACATGCTCACGTCCAAATTTCTATGCTACGTTCTCTCACGCTGACGTTTGCTGACCGCTTCTGTCCTTTGCTACCTAGACGGCCTCGATTTTCCATTTCACACACCTTGGCCGGCATACGATGCACATTCATGTGCTTGCGGCCGACCCAGGATGCATCTGGTGCTTAACGTGACGGAGAGAGAGTTAGTTGGCACAGGGATGAGCGGTCATGCTTAATGTCACAACTCGGCAAGGGTCGGCCAAGAACGTCGACTCAGGAGAGTGAAATACAGCCTCCGTGGTGAGAAAGGCAAAGCAGGCCTGAAAAAGAAGCATGTTATTAATGTCCGGTTCGGCCGCTCGGTGTGTGAGTTTTGGCCGGTGCGGGTGCGAATGTGCTGGAGGCTGATGCTCTCCATGATTCCAGCTGCCTCTTTCACAGACCATCGACTGTAAACACGAGCCAGGCCAGAACTCCTTTTCAGACCTCTTATTGTTTCAGATTAGTTCTCTCTCTCTCTTTTTAGAATGAATAAAGGTGTTGTTTTAAGTGTGCTGTTATAGTAGCCGTTCACTCTTGGGTAGCTCCACCAGAAAGGGCAACATCACATCAGACTTATTTTTGCTAAAGTTACGTCCAATTTCTTCAAGCTGCCATTCTGCGGCCAAATCCTGCAACACCTCGCCAGAGCTGACAGGTGTGAAATTAATGGATTGTGCACGCAAATTCATTCATTCAAAAATGTTCCACTAGCTGTGTGGAGGTATAGTAGGGAATGAAGGGATTGGGTTTTCTGTGTTTTGACTCCAACAGGTGTCGGCCCACCTCGTTTTTGGGTAAATATAGCAGCCACAATGTGAAAATAGACCAAACGTAGTTCCTACTTCCTTTGCTCTGATTTTCATTTTTGATGGTTGTGAACACCATTATTATACCATATTCACATTTTTTGCTACAGTCTAAGATTGGGAAAGCTACTACAGTACTTGCGTCTAAACCATGTATAAAGTGGTTGAATGGGTGTTGACAGTAACCAAAGTTTTTATGCTCAGATTAATTTTTATTGTGGTACCAAAACTGAAGTGGTTTTTGTGTATTGTACTCCTACTTTGGGGTAAATCAAATCATAGATCAGACTTGTCATTTATTGCCTCTCTAAACTTAACAGCTTTTGTCCTTGAAGTCCATTTAAACACAGAGACTTTACAACTTAACAGCTGATTTCTTAAAGCGATAGTTCACGCAAAAATGAAAACTATGTCATCATTTACTCACCCTCTTGTCATTTGAAACCTGTTTGGCTTTCTTTCTTTCACAGAACACAAAAGAAGATATTTTGAAGAAAGTTTGTAACCGAACAGCGCCGACACCCATTCACTTCTATTGTATGGACACAAAACCAATGCAAGTGAATGGGTGCCGGTTAACGACATTCTTCAAAATATCTTCTTTCAAAATATCACTTCAAGGGGTGCTGTCAAAACTCACACACAACGCATCGTCCGCATGCACATATAAAAACTTGTAAGAAGATACAGCATATCTGTCTCATGTATTCTGGATCATACATGTAGCATGGACGTTCCTTGTTTGTGATGTTTGTAGGAGCGTATCATCGAGCGGCTGAAGGAGCAGAGGGACAGAGATGAGAGGGAGAAGAGCGAAGAACTCGATAGCAACAAGAAAGAACTCAAGGAACTTAAGGAGAAGGTCAGCTTACTGCAGGGAGACCTGTCCGATCGAGAGGTGAGCAGTATAAAACCTGCCCGACACAGTTTGGACTGTCGGTGTGAATAACTCGCATCCTGTCGAGGTGCACAATTATTTCTAAAAGTTGAATTTATGATTTTTATGACCGATGAGAAAACCGATGCTGGTACCATTGATTTTTAATGAAGGAGGTGTGCAAACTGCATCAAGGTACCAAAATATCATAGTGACGTGAGGAGGGGTCTTTTCACCCGGACACTCAAATTTAGTCCACATTGTCAACATGATTGTCTGTGTTGATGGCTATTATACAAGAAGTGTCATCTGACTTATTGCACATTCGCTCTGGGATTTGCATATTACTCGGATATTCTTTCTTGAATCATAACCTGAACTCACAGCTAAAGTTAACGTAAATCTCTGCTTATAGGAGAAATCAAATTAAAAGCAAATAAGAAAGGTATAAATGTCAAATGAAACAATTCTTCATTTACAGCCTCACATTTTCTTTTAGGCGAAGTTGTTGTAGTTTTTTAGCAAATGTTTTACAATGAATTGTAGCCATTGTGCGTTTATTTACGATACGCAGATTGCTTGTGTTTGTAACGCCAGTCGTTTGAAAGGTTTTGGCAGCTCACATGCAACTAACCAACAGACAAACATCTTCGAGGCGACCGGCCGAATGCTGAGGTTGTGCGTTTGTAATGCAATAATCCTCTCTGTGTCACGCTGGGATTATAGAGGTTGAAACTGATCCCGGGACAGCATTAAAGAGCATCTATCAATCATAGAAAACAGCGTTGCGGCGTTTCACAACCTTTTGTTTTACAAAGAGCACCGTTTAGCCACAAATGAATCATCATTTGCGTAAACTGTGCTTGGAATCGTGAATCAGTTAATCCGGTTCTCAAAACCAGTCTGAACATTTTTAAACTGGTCTGGTCAAAGACGTGAATACTGACGTCGGTCATTGTATGGCTTAGAAAGGCTTGTAATATAATGCTACATTTTACATCATTTTATGATGCTTTTGTGTCCCGTTTCAAAAAAGCTCCAGTCCCCGTTCACTGTAATTGTAACTGCACAATTATGTAAATCTACTTTTTGGTTCCACAGACAAAGAAAGTCATACAGCTTTGTGAAGACAGTAAGCAGAGACGGCAACAAATCAAAATATTTTTAAGTGCCCCCTAGAACCTCCCCGATCCTTGAACCTCCTGGTTTGGGAAGCGCTGCAGGTTTGGCGATGAAGACAGGCCGATCCACACAACCCCAGAGGAGCTGTAGTGATGAGAACATGCGGGACCCACAGCACTGTCATTCCTGCGTGTGTGTGCGTACACGACAGGAAGATAGATGAAGGGTTCTCAATGTGAGGGAACGACCCCTCCCCGAGAGCCACCATTCATTTCTCTTGCTGTCTTCGCTCGCTCGTTCACTTTTTTTTGCGTGCCTTTCTTGTTTTCCCTTTCTTTCTAGCGTTTCATTCGATAAGGCTAACATCTCCTCCATAGACAGGCCTTTAAATCAATATTAACGACACGTCGGCTTTTCCCTGAGTTCTGCGTCTGTGGCTATTTTATTATTCAGGTTATTCTTGTTTGCTGTGATCTGCGCATTCCTCTCCGCCGTCTGCGTCGGGTACGCGGGTGATGCGCGGCCCGCCACTTAACCACTTCCTCGCTCGCCCCCATACGCGCCCTCTCACGCACCGTATTAAGTTCTCGCTCAGATCCTTCATTTCTTCTTTTGTTTCACCTGCAGAGATTTTGTTTCCCAACTTTCTTTTTCTCTCACCTTGCTTTCAGAATATGACAGACATCTCGGTAGCATGGGGGTGAATTCACAATTCATGATCGCTTCACAAAATTTGTGTCGGTATGCTTGTGAGAATGAGATTTTTAACAGTACGGTAATGATCATTTAGGAGGAGGAAAGTGAAAAAAAGCATTAAAATGCCCTAAAACACTTTCTTGAAAAAAATTTAGAATTCCTTATTCTTACCTCTGGGCTGAACTTTGACCTGGACATGTTTCTCACAGGTTTCGTGACCTTTACCCATGTATTTACCACGTGTAGCTCAACACGCTAACATCCCACATAATTGCGTTGGATCGCAGCTGACATGCGTTCAGCAGTGCCCCATTGCTCAGCCGTTTCTCCCTCATTGTGTTGGTTCTGAGGGATGACCTCTTGATTCCCGGCGCTCTCGGCCTCCCCGCGCTCTAATCACAAAGCGCGGAGTCCAGCACATCCCATCGTTCCCTTTTTCTGTTTTCTTTACCAACGCGAGAGAACGCGGGGCGGCAGTATGAACATTAAATGTGTATTCTTGGTCTGCGGACTCCAGTCGAGTGTGAAATTGTGGGGCTCTCCGGCTGTAAGCGGAAACTGGAGGAAAGGCCTCATGGATGGAGGGCTGCAGTTTTAAGACTCGCCTTAGCAAAACAGAGAACTGATGTACAGCATATGTGTGCCGCACATGAGGAGACCTCATTTAAAAGCAATATTTGTGATATCGATGTAATGTAACTATTGTTATTCTACAAGGTTTTTCTGTTTGATATTTCATCATGATTGTTTGCCAGACCCGTTTTGTCGTAAATGAATAGTTCACCTCAAAGTTACACTGCTGTCATTTTACATTTTTCTTTCGTAGAACAAATGTATTTCCCAGAAAATTCGATGAATGACAACTGGAGTTTTTTTAACCTTGCAAGAGACACAAAAGCACAATAAAAGTATCATAAGTGGTCCGTGTAATCTGTGTTCTATAGTCCATGTCTAATAAAATCAAACCACAACTTGGTAGGAAACAAAGTCTGTCTTTATTTACAGTCGTTTCAAGCCTATCTGTCATTTTTTTATATTTAATGCATTTAACAGATCCAAAGCGACTTAAAGGGTATATAAGTATTTGTGTTCTCTTGGAATTGAACCCACAATTTCGTTTTTTTTCTAACACAATGCACTTAATTGACCTACAGGAACGCATTTCTTTCGTCCGCAGAAAACATTACAAAAATAATTTTGGGAAGATCTATTCCTTTAAACGTATGAATCTTATTACGCCGCTGCCGAAATCAGGTCCACGTTATTCGGTCATCGACTCGCGTCTCTTTGATTGCATGTTTGTAAACAAATTAGCATTTGAAAAACGAACGAAGAAAGATGTCACATGGCAATTTGTCTTGGCTCTTCTGCTTCCTGTTGTCGAAATTGGCTTGAAACTGCCGGCCGGGGTTGCGATCAGAACATTTACATGTGTTTGTGCTCAGGTTGTTTCGATGCAATCAGGGACCGTGGCATGACGTTAGCAAAACCTCGTGCTGCTTGTGATTAGCCGTTTTCTCTGATCCCCGATCAGCTGCATCAAGAGATGGATTGTTGAATAAGTGCTCTACATCAGTAACTGATTGAACCTCTCTGTCCCCCAGGCCTCTCTGTTGGACCTGAAGGAGCACGCCTCGTCCCTGGCGTCCTCTGGACTGAAGAAGGACTCCAAGCTGAAGAGTCTCGAAATCGCTCTCGAGCAGAAGAGGGAGGAATGCACCAAATTCGAGAGTCAACTTAAAAAGGTGAGACAGGCACTTTGACGGAACTGAAGCATCACAGCAAATGCTGCAAGTCGTCCCATCAGCGGACCAAGAGCGCGTAACAAGCTATTACGGTGACTGACAACCTGTTAGCAACACTCTGACATCGTTTGAAACCATGACAGTGAGCTGAGTGTTTACTCAAGTGCCATTTACCTGTCAAATGACGGACGGGAAGATATTATCCCTGTTTCAAATGAACCCAAAAGCATCCTAGTGACCAACTTAATCTGAAACACGGAGAATTAGCTTCAGTTAGCGCATCCTTTGTCTCCTTACTTCCTGTTTCCTCTCTCTTTTTGCTTGAATATATTTCAATGTATCACCCAGTTCTTTTCTCTTACCCCGACCCTTTCTGTTTCTCTTTCCAAAAGCTTTCTGAGCTCATGTCAGGCCATCCCTCCAATCTTGTAAGTGCATCTTTGTGGAAAAAGCTTCCCTTCTCTAGTCGTGTATGTGTGTGTGAACAAGGCAGCGCAAGATTGTGATAAATGCATGAGCGGAGCTTTGCTTGCATGAGCTCACAGCTTATCTGAAGTTTAGTTTTGTGTGTATGTGAGATCGAGAGGATATGTTCGGCAGCTAGCGGAGTCTCCGAGCGTTCTAAGATGTGCTTGCATGAGATCTTTCCTTATCTAAGGCTTGAGAGTGATGATCTTGTGTGCTTTGATGTTCCTCCGCAGCGGATTTAGCGGCGTGTGCGTGAGCTTATGTCTGTCGAGCTGTGCACGTGCTTCAGTCATTAAAAAAATGTGCCAATGCATATCATTTATGATATTTTTCTTTAAAGAAGCGGTTCATTCAAGTCCGTCTGTCTAGTTTCTACCTTCTTTCTTTGTTTGTTGTAGATGAACTCTTCCTTTAAGTATTTATCAGCTTTGGTTTTTCAGACTGCATGAAACGAAAGGTAAATGTAATTCCGCTCCGAACTATAGTGTGGATCCGTCACCCTCACATGTACACATACACATGACATGGCTCGATGAGAAGACCTGGGTCGCATCATCCGTTCCAAGAGTAATGAAATCTCTGGCAGCGTGTGTACATCTGTGTTCGCGCGGGGCCTCGTATAAAAGCAGTGAAAGTGAAGGGCTGTTGACAGCTCCGCGGGCGTCTGCTCTGATTGGATGAGACAGAGAAAGGGCGGGGGACTCGGCTGTCCCCGTGTGACCGTCAGGAGTGCACGCCAACGGTGTCAGCGCAGCGTCAGAAATGAGAACAGACGTGCCACCAAGACACCCAACCCTGTACACGATACACAAAACCAACCAAGTCCCCGGCGTACTTCCATGTGTGGAGACACACGAAAACGTATTCTTGTATTCACACATGCAGATTAACATCGATCAACGGCGGGGTGTTTTCTCACAAGGACGTTTATAGGTCGTGCAAGTCAGTGCAGACGCACATAAACACAGCAGCCAGCGCGTTGTTTTCACGAAGACGTTCTGATATCTTGCCCAGCCAAACATACAGAGGCACGTAAAGGTTATTAAACAACATTATTAAACCACATTTCCCACAATCCAGTGTTTAATGTCGGTACACTGGCTGCTCCTCTGAGACGCGGTGCCGAATGGATGGGCCGCTCTGATGTTCCAATACCAACATTTTGCACAAAGCTTACGGGCAGACACGGTGGGTTTGACATCCCGCTAATAACTGCACTAATGCAAGTTATTTCCTACCCGGTCTGTCTGTCTCTAACTGTCCTCTGTTCACGTTCCTCAACATGTCTCATTTAACATAAAGCACATTGATAAAGAAATTGATTAGTTCTCAAAACACACAGTAAAAGCATCCCGCCAGGAATGAACGGGTAACTGGGATCTCTCTTTAACCATGTTTAGGCCATGACGTGTTGCTAACTTGCCTGTGTTATTTGTGTGTAATGTATTTTCACACAAACCTCCATTTCTTCGGGCCTAGCCATGCACGCTCATACCCGCAAGCTGGTCCGTCCACAGTTGACAAGTTCTTGGCGGTCGGAGTGGAAACCTACTCAACCTCAGTCCCAGACTTTAATGAAGCTAATTAGTGGGGCCTAAACGTCACCTTCAAATATTATCCCCAGTAAAGCAGAACAGTCTTTCACCTCGTGCCAGAAGAGACCTGCAGACTGCGGCGGCCCAGACTGTACTGTACGTCTTTTTCCTACACCCGAGTGCAACACAACATACTTTTAGCAAGTAATTTGTCTTTGAATGTCCGGTGGATGAAATTTAGCACTATCTAGTGGTGAGGTTATGAATTGCAACCAACGGCTCACTCCACCCCTCTCTTTCGAAACACTACGGTGGCTGGTACAGAACTAAGATGTCGTCATGTTTTTGTTTCTTTGCTGAAGGAGAAAACGTATTTACGAAACGCTCTGTGGAGCAGTTTGTCCGTTTAGGGCTTCTGTAGAAACAACATGGTGAATTCCATACAAGGGGACCCGCTATGTATGTAGAAAGAAACAGCTCATTCATAGGTAATAAAACAATAAGGCTTCATTATATACGGTCTTTATACACCTCTGAACACATAGTTATGTGTATTATATAGCAGTTTTGTCAATAGATCCTCCAAAAAATTACACACTGGACCTTTAAACTAAATAAGAGGTGATGGATTTTAGACCATCATTAATTAACTAAACATTTATTAAGCAAGATCAGTTTACTGTAGCTGATAAGCAAAGTTACTTAATATCTTAAGTTCTGCATTGTGCAATCTGCAAGTTTTTTTTGACTGATTTATGCTTAAAATCTGCATAAATCTGCAAAATCTGATGTTGAGATATTTTAATGGAAACCCGTTTTCATTTTAATTGACATATTTACCAAAAAAATTTCTTAAAATATTTAACTACAATGTTTTGCATTGTGCTTTCTGTTGTCTATGGTTTGGATAGCTTCAAACTATCTTTAATCGTGTTGCTCATTACCACAACACAGATCACGCACACACATGTACGCTCGCATGCAGACGTGATGTAAATAACACAGCTCTTCTCAGTTCGCTGTTGTCTGTTTGTGTTTTCACAGCAGACAGTTTTTTTTTAAGCAGGAAGACACCTGCGTCCTTTTAGAGGACTTTTATTATAGAGACATTACCACACTTACTCATTGTACCCGACTCCTTTTATTGTCTGGGGAAGAGAGTTGATTTACTTTTCATTAAAGCGGGTCTTTAAATGCCTGTAATGTCACTCATTATTTTGATGACTTCAGTATGATTGTGTTTCCACGCATCCACACGCACAACCTGGAATGAGACCGTATCCTGTTGTGATGTCATGGGGCTGCTTACACACAGACTGCAGGTGTGAGCGGGTGTCAGAACACACTCGCACACATTTCCTTACGGTTTCAACGTTTTGCTGCATGTAGGCGCAGTCAGCCGCAGTGGAGGCCCAGGCGAATGCTGGACTGTTGGATCGCATTGCCACACTCGAGCAGGAGGTGGCGCGCTACAAGGAGGATGCTGGGAAAGCACAGGCCGAGGTGGACCGACTGCTGGAGATCCTCCGAGAGATGGAGAATGAGAAGAACGACAAGGATCGCAAGATCAATGAGCTGGAGAGGTATATACACACATGTACTTTGCTTTTTAAATGGAGACACACCGCACACTTCTGTTGTTTTTATATTAAGCTAAAATGATTGTTTTTATTAAGAGCGAAAAACAAGTAAAAAAGTAATTTTCCAGTTGGGGACATACCAAAAGGGATGTTTTTTGTCAGATGTAACTGTTTTTTGGATGGTTTCTTTGCAAACCTCACACACTTAAGCTCATACGTGCATGCAATAAGAATAAACTTAAATGTCAAGTGTGTAATTTCTGTTCCTCTATTTTTGCAATTCGGTTTGGTATAAATAATTTGTGTTTTCAGCACTGTTATGGGTATATGGGTATAGACTTAAGTTCCCTGTTGTCTGTCTTTAAACACCAGCTATTTCACAAATTGTTCCTGACACAATGTACTTTATCGTTTCATGCTCAGCTCATGCTTGCTAGCCAAACGATCATTTCATTTGGTTCCTTCTTTTATTTCTGTGACTCCCACAAATCCATTTTCCATTTCCATCTAGCATGACGTCTAAGGCTTTTTCATATTACCATTGCAGGCCTTGGCATACTGTAAGAGTGTGTGTGTAATTGTGCTTATACCCCGACTAACAGATTGGGGATCATCCAGCTTCGGCCCTGCCCCAAATGACGCTGTTAATGTGGACTTGTGCACTTGGTCTGTGTGTATCTCTCTCTCTCTCACTCCTTTAGTCGCTGCCCTTCTCACCCACTCAGTCATCTCTTATCCTCCATTTATTTTGGCAGAAATGTCGAGATTTTTCTAAACTTGCAGGATATCTGGAGGCCGGCTTCAGCGTTCATCTCACAGCATTATAGGTTGTTGGTATGATCGTGAAGCACGTCTAATAGATGCGTAGATTGTAGATTTGGTTCTTATTTGTAACCAAGGTATGTTTTGTGTATTGTGATGTCATGTGAGCTGTGAACCTCTCTTTTGTAAGCTTCCCGTGTTTCCATTAATTTGAGAGCCAACTGATGATGTTACCACATTAGTTCCAACGGATATTTTAAACTTGTAGCAATCCATGAACACATCATTTGTCAATAAAATGTTTTTATTTGAAATAAGTTACAAATGGATTAGCTCAGCAATGCGCTTAAAATAGCGTCAGAATGTGCATCAACAGAACGTGCCATTAGTTTGTTTAATGATGGCTTATTCCCCTCAACCCCTTTTGCAAAACATGGGTGCGTGCTGCGTGTGCTTCTCCATTTCTGGATATGTTGGGTTTTCTGTCAGTGTGCCCCGGTGTAAACATCTGTTTTCGGCCTGTGTAATTGGACTAATTAATGTGAAGCAAATATGGACCCGTTTCTCATCTTGGCTTGCATAAATAAATAAAGAGATGAATAATTGAAATGGGCCTAAGTGTAAACACAGCGGAATGTGAGGAAGAATTTAAGAGGCGAGTTGGGCCTGGAGGTGAAGAGTCTTGGATGTGCTGGATGTTGATGTTGTGTACTGACAGAAGAGCACTCTTCAATGCCAAACGTAAGAGCCAACAGGCTAAAGAAGAGCCTGACATGGAAATGTATTTATTTGCTACATGGCTCTCGCAGTCGAACGCTGGCAACGGCTCGGCCCGTGGAAGTGTGTGTTGGGCGGATTTCTGTTGATTCATAAATATGAATCTGACTTGCGTTCGACGTCTCTCATGCTTTCTTAACCGATCTGTGTTAGGAGAGGATTAGAATAAAACAACCTCCATATGCTCGGCTCCATGCATCATTCATGCCGAGCATTTCTGAAATAAACGCGAGGCGCTACGAACTAATTACCGCTGAGAGCCGGGTTATGCTCTTGATACACATCAGGGAGTTGGGTTCCCAAAAACCTCCTGTTGTTCTCCGTGTCATAGCCTCAGAGGTTTGACTCTCGGTTCGGTTTTAACAGAAAGTTATTCAGACGCATCCTCTCGTCTTTAATCAAGACGCGAGTGGCAGGTAGAAGCGGCGCTTTCTGTTTTTCAGTCAGGATTACCTTTCTCGGTTAGAGATGGAGAAGCAAAGCCTCTTTTGGAGATCAGTGGTGCGGAGGCCGGGCTTGCGCAAAAATGCCTTCAAAGTCGCCGATAAATGGCAGAGGTTGAATTGGGGCACGGGGCCGAATTTATTTCATAAATTTGCAGGCAATTACGACGGATTGTAAAACTCACCGTTGGGAGAGAGCTATAATAAAAATAAGCATGCAACAAAGGAACTAAAAGCAAAAGCACGGAATGTGGAGTTGTGTTTCCATAGAAAATGTTCTTTTGCATGAAATAAAAGGCGACATGTACTATGGCAATGTAAATGCATCTATTTCCAATGAATATATTTGGCTATTTTTTGTTTTCTCATATGACTAATGATGTGTGTAGTAATGTGTCACATTTGCTCTGTTCCACAACCTGGCAAGCTGCTTAAAGAGACGTAAAAGTAAAACTTAATTAAGATGCATCGTTTTTGCCAAATTCTGCACGTGTTCTTGGGAGAGAAGATAATCCCACAATGCCATGCGACAAACCTTAGTGAAAAAATGCAAGATGAATGATGATTAGAAAGACTTCATACACAACAGTATAATCATAATTGAATGATCATGTGTATCTGTGTTGTTATGCTAATGACCTAACTAGTGACCAAAAAAAAAATAGTGATGCCAAACCAGAGGGAATCAGCTTGCTACGTTTTGCAACCGAACATTTCTGACGCTGTCGTCACGTTTGTGAGTCTCGCTCTCCGTGTATGAAAAGCGTCATGCACTGTTAACATGCTGTCTTTAAATCTTAACTCAAGTCACTCTGTCTCTCTTCACCACTTTTTCTTTCTTTCTCTCACTGGAATGCTGTGTCTTCTTTCCAGTCTGGCTTCAAGGTGAGTATGCCTGCTTTCCTCGGCCACGTTTCTTTCAACAGAATGCACTTCCTCAGGTTGTAAATGCGTTTAGCACTGATTTACTAAAGTGAATAGTGAATGATTCAAATTCTTTCTTACTGTAGACACAGTTTGATGAAAGTCACACGGGTTTGGAATTACGTGATTTTGGGAAAGTGATGACAGAACTTTCCAGCGAGGTGAGGTATTCTTAAAACATGGCCCAAAAATTGCTCAGATTGTTTAAGGACACTTTTAAGTGCCTGAGATCTGTGTTTTCGGGGGGCGGTTTGGGAAAACGGTATCTGCTACTTGGGGAGAATAATTCGGCTGATGATTGTGGTGTGGTGGTGCCCTTGGGCGATGCACTTAACCCCAATTTGCTGTCGTTGCCTCCTTCACTCCCTTTGGACTCCCTTCTAAAGTTTCTGTGGAAAAAAGCGAAATTGCTGTGACCTGAATTGATTAAAGGTTGAAAGAAAGGAATGAGGAAACCAGGTGGGGTCAGGCAGGCGCTGCAAACAGAAGAGCTTGTCTTATTAATGCATGTCAGCGTACCTGTGAGGTCTTCAGAGACGCAGCGAAAGAAGCAAAGAACCTTCGTTAAACGCGCTAGCTCGACAGCTCGACGAGAATAGGGACGTGGGAAAATGAGAAATGAGGAGACCATCAGCGACTCCTTGCAGATCTTTTAATTGGAGAGGGAAAAAATGGAGTTGAGTCTTTTGCCAGGCGCACAATACAGATCCCTTTCCCGTTCACACTCGCCTTGTTTATCACAGTTATTACTTTGCGTTTCTTTCTAGATTTGTCAGGTTTTTATATTTCCCCCTGTTGTAACTCTCCTAGAAAACAAGCGCGATGTTACAGGAAAGCTTCACAGAAGTGTCATTCTCTCGCTGCCTTCTCCTCTTTGTTTTTTGCCTTTTTGATGTATTCTCTGGAAGTCAGCAACACAACAAACAGGGCCGATTTGATATCTCCCCCACATCAAGGGCTGAGGCGTAATGAAAAGAAATCCGTGACATGCTGAAATGAATTTTCCCCAGTGTTACGCGTTTGCTTCTGAGCTCCGGGGCCTCTTGATTTACTCGACAAATGCTTGACAATAAATGTGATGTGTGCCGGTCCCTGAAGTATAGACGCTTCCTGACATTCCTCTGTCTCTCTCTCTTTTTATTTCTTGTTTTGTCCCTGTTTTTTCTGTCTCACTGTCTCTCTGTTTTTTTTTCTGTCTCATTCTCTGTTTTGTTCTTGTGCCTTATTGGCATGACAAATACTTGTACGTTCATTTTTCCAAAGCACTTGCAGCTTATCGGCCCCAAAATTCAACATAAACAGTGCAGTGCAAAACAACATGCATCAATTCAGAACGAAAAGGCAAAATATGGAATGTTTTTTAATATAGATATTATAAGAATAAGAATTTGTCACAGTAAATGAAAAAGGTAAAAGAAAGTATATTAATAATATGAAGAGTTTGGTTCCAAAATGAGATAACTCTGTTTATAAAAAAAATCAAAAATCGTGTTTTTATGATGTCATCATGTTTTTATTGTGTTTTATTGTGTTAGTTAGCTGTATTTTTTTGTTATTATGGCCTAAATCAAAACAAACCAACTGCAGTTTGATTGATATTAATAAACATGAAAATAAACATGATTTTTGAAAAGTTTGAATCTCGATTTGGAACCAAACTCTTCATATATAGTATAAAAGGTATAATAATATAAATTGTATAATAGTATAAAAGATATAATGAGAAGTAACTGTTAAAAACTTTCTGTCATTTGGAGTATAAGTTCTCCTTATTTTCTCCACTCCTTCCAAATTCTCGTCGTTGTTCCCTCTTAAATTTTCTTTCTTTAAATTTAAGCAATTGAAGTTATCTACTTATTTCTCCTCCACATGTTAAGGAGCTCATTTTATTGCGGGCGGCTGTTTTTCTGCTTGTCCACAGTAAGCCTCCGTTCCAGCAACAGGTGAAGGGCACGGTTCCACACAGACACGGAGGTCTGCGCCTGCGATACACTCGGCTGTGAGAACACCTCCGCCTTTCTGTTATATCTGCGTGCTTTCCAGTTACCTTTGGCTGGCCTGGCCCGAAGGCCGGCCGCATAATTAACTAGATTAGTCAAGGGCCGTCCCTAAAGACCGCTCCACGCGCCACGTACCGGACGGATGCCGGCGAGCAGGATGGTACGCGAGCGAGGTGGGGACACCCTGTCGTGCACCTGGCCGCGGATCACTCTCTTGGCCGTCTCGGAAGCCAAACTCTATTAGACATGAAAAGTTAGCGCTCACCGCAGACAGAAACGTGGAAATGAACCCCGCTATCACGTAGCGGCCTGAAGGAGCAGCTCCTGCCAGCTTTCCTTCACCTGCTGCTGGAAAACGACCGCAGTCGGCGCATTTCCTGAATTTTATTAGTCACGAGCTTACAGACGGACATACTCGGCCAGTATAAAGACACGTGGCGGTTAAAGGATGATTGCGAAGGGGATGAGGAACGGAGTAAACATGGGCACTCAAACATTTTCCGAGCAAGTCTTTGATAGCGTTCCACCCCCTCGTGTGTTGGTCAAACAGGTCACGGCTGTGATAAACAGAGAGGTCCACGTCCTCAGTCAACCTTTTGATGTTTACTCCATCTAAAAGTGTTAGTGTGGGCACAGGCTTGTGCTATTCTGTCAGCACGCTTGAAAAATGGATTCAAAACGTGGGACCAAAAGGCTTTGGATGAAAATGGCGAGCTGTAACCATCTCCAGCCTTTAGTGTTGAACAGGCCACTCATAAACACGCATTGGCTCTGTAACATAAGTCTTTCTGTTTTCCACCCATAACGGCGTGATGGATTTATTTCTTCAACATCAATTTCCATCTGCATTCATCTCAAAATCGCACCCAATTTTACCTTCGGGTCTCGTTTAGTGTTATTATGTGTCAGGTGCGATTTGAACCTTGCAATAACGTTTGTTTTAATGCCCAACGGGCCTCATTTCTCCCGTTAAGTGACCGCAGAATGAAATTGTTTAGAAATGTAGGAACACGTTGAAAGAGCGATACTGTATTTTCAGAACTCGCATACTGGAGATGACTCTTTCGTCTTTGAGTTCCTTTGTTTTCTTTTTCTTACATGTTAGATGACCTCGCAACAGCGGTCATCGAACAACAACAACGTTTGCTTTCGGCCTTGGACACGCGCCATGCCTCGGCGTGGCATTGGCCTGTCGACAAGGACGCTCTCGTCCCTGAGGCATAATTTGGCGAAGCAGGAAGTGCTAATGCAAACGCGAGAGGTTTTTTATTTGTTTTTCGAGAGGTGTTTACTAGATGTACGTTTCAAAGGCTTCATTATGCTCGCGTTCGAAACATCTTTATAGTCCAAAGTTAACAGACTATCTGATGTTTGTTCGCACTCTCCAGCCAATATCTTGAGAATTTCAAAGCGCTTTCAAGCCATACCCTGTAAACATTGCCTGAAGCCGTCTCGGATATGAATTATTAATTTCGAGATCTGGACCAAAATAACAAATTCATATTTTTGATGGCATTCCAGAGTTCGAGCACCGTGAAAATAAGATTCATTAAAAAGCGCGAGGTTAGCCAGGAATGTAGAGAATTATCCGCAAAGAAAATGTTTAACCAAGTAACTCTTTATGATCGTGCTCATTTTGGTCTCAACATTGCTTGCTAACTCCTTGATGTACGTTGTGGGGTTTTTCTGATCAAAACGAGACAAACAGAACACTGTCAGGATCGTGCAAAAACGTGTTTTCTTTCTCAAGGTAAACTGCCCTGTCATTAGTTTTTTTCATGAATGTAGTTTGAAGCCACACTGGCATATATTTATATGGGCAATAATGCAGTACAAAGGATAGATGATGGCATAGAGTTGTGCGGTACATGTTTTATTTAGAGGAGAGGAAAATGTTGGTACTGGAAAAGGCTAAAGAAAGAAAGCATTCTCTCCGGCCTGTAAATGGGGTCTGTACGTTTGCACTTGGTTCACTATATAGAGACATTTCCATTGAGTTGTTTGTGTGTGTTTTTGCTGTTTTAACAGGAGAGTGGGATGGTCTCTTTAATGTCCCCTGTATTTAGATGATGTCGTTGTGTGCTTAGACAACTGATTTAGATTTCACTGGCACATATATGTACTTACACACAAACATCAACAGCCACTGCGTGCGTCAATGTTTTCCGTGTTTTTACATAGTAACTGTACTGTATGTGAAATGATCTGAAACTCCCTCGCAGATGTTGTTTTGTCTCTCGTATATTGAGGGGTCCCCAAAGTTTCCAGCCCGCAACCCCCAAAATAACAGTGACTGGAGATCCCCACTATCCTCTGAGGGGGTAAAGTATACAAACGTTGCGCCCAAATGCCCACATGCACCTATTCTACCCAAACACGCATAATGACAACACAAAAGAGCACAGTCTAACATAACACTATTTTATGGTTATTTACTCATTACTTGATGTTATACATAAAGTAAACTATGAACTATTACTACAGACGGTCGAATTTTATCAAACTGATTGGCGTGCCGATGGATGTGCCTCTTTTGGTACCTGAGGACGATGGCCGGTCTGACTGCGGCGCTTCTCCTCCGCTGGCCTCCCTGCGTTGTCTTTGGTCGATATTAATCAACAATTCATTTCGACGAATAAGAATAACCTAAACTTAAAGCCTGAAAAATAATCTGCGTGCACATGGGACTGTTTAACGTGGTGCTGTAAATGGACTTGCTGCGCCTAACCTAATGCGGTCGCTAATGTGGTTATTGTGACGTAACCGCCTCAGGGCTCACGATCGAGGGGGAGGAAATTCCTGAGGCTGATGGCTTTTTATTTGCCTGGTTTTATTTTTAACTTGACTAATACTATTATATTTTGTTACACTTATTGATTACATACGCTATTTCTCTTAATAAAAAGACGATTTCTGGAAATCATCTTTCGACCCCGCCCTCGCGGCCTTGCGACCCCCACTTCGGGAACCCCTCGTCTAGCATATCGACCAATGTTTTTGTATTTGTTTAAATAGGCAGTTATTGGAAACGGATCATGTTTTTTCCAGTTTCGACTAGTTTATGCTAAATCTGATTAACCAATGTTTTCCTTGCATAATTTGAGAGTGTTCCAGAAAGCATCTTAAATATCTTATTCATTTTATGCCATAACGTTTCTTTGTTTTACATTCTTTAAAATCCTGAGACTGTGTGTATTTCCAGCTTTAAATTAGATTTCGAATCCCACGTTTCAATGTGGTTACGGATTTTTGGATCCGTCTGTATATATCATAGCTTTTTTGTATGTGTAAGTTTGTGTGGTTTAGCGGTTCACTGTTGTACTTATAGGCGTACAGCAGAAATATTCGTTAAATAATCTTTAGAAAATAGGCCTTAAACTTGCAGGATGGGACGGATTAGAATCCAGCACTGCACTTTTGGGCTGAATGACGAGACTGGAACGTATGCTGTGAATATTGACCTGACAAAACCTGAAGTGCATTAGTTTTGTCCCCTTCTGCAAGGTTTGCAGATCATGTTTTTGTGAAGAGCGGAGCGAAAGGTGTTCGATACCTATGAAAAAACACATATTGGAAAAAAGTTGCATAAATGTAATATGAATGGTTCAGCGTTGCATACCTGTGTGGTCATACATGTAGGCATTTGTCCCAATGTTTTAGGAATACAGCTACGACTGGTGAACTCTAAAGGCTAGATCCGATCTTATTGTTTCTTCTTATTGCTATAGAAATGTTTCCTCCGTGAACTCTCCATAATGGGGTTACCTATCCCATCACATCAAGCCTCAAATGGAGACGTATAAACATATAATCAAAACCCTGAATAAAGGGTTGGCGCACAAGACATAAAAACAGTCAGCTTCTTATTGGAAATGTAGCAGAGCCAAGCAGATGGCTTGGCCTCTTCTGGAAACGGCAAATAGGAACATTCCAGTATATTTATGACCTGTTGCACAAACTCCCTCGTGCAAGTCGTTTCTTTTTGCTTTGTTATAAAAAATAGCATTGAATGTTGGTCATGTTGTCTTCGAGATGGTTTTTTGACGGCGCAGCATCATTTTCTCCACGTTTCCAGTTACACGTTGGCCTTGGAAATTATTTGTGGCCGTTTTATTGCATTCTTTAGTTGCTATGAAATTAGGCTGTAATTAGTACCCTTGTTGGGAAACAGCCTAGTGGGTGTGTTACAGTAATATCGCTCTTAACCTCAAGCGTAGAGACATCAATAACGCTTGCAGAATGTTTTTAATCCGTACAATATTGCGATAGATGTCATACTAGTAGAGTTTCTCTCTTCATCACCTACAATCTGTCAACACATCCTGAGATTCTGCACGGCTGCACGTCGCATTCCTTGTGTTCTGTCCGGCTCTGTACCAGAGAGAATGGAAAAAATGAAATACAAACGCATATATGTCACCAGAATAACCTTAACCCTGAACCTATGTATTGCAGCTGTTTTCTGAGGAATGCTCGGATAGCTTCTTGCTCGTACCTGCAACCAGATCCAGAATTCTGCGGCTGTGGTCCGTCCAACACAGTGCTTTACTGTGCTCGAGACCGCTCGACCTGAAGAGTGATCAGGTTTTAGCGCGCAGTGGCTTGGCTTGCCTTCCAAACCTTGTTCGCCATCACCTCACTTCAGTGCACAAGCACTTTCACAAGGCACACCTTAGTTGGCACACGTATGCGTTGCTTGTCATAAACCATAAGCCCTCACAATAGGTCTTCATTTACGTTCCCGTATTATGTGTCTGTGGTGTCAGGGGGGCAGAAGGAGGTCTTTCCACAAGCCAGTGTTCTTTCTCATTTATAGACATTGGTGTTGGCACAGTCAGCGCTGCATCTGTTCTGCAGGGCAGAGGACTGGTGAGGCAAACAGGTTTTTTTCCTGATCAAGTCAAGATGGAGAATGGTAAGCGATCCTGACCACTGACGCTGCCAGTGCGCAATCCGCTCGTGGTGGCCACGTAAACAGGAAAACGACGCAAACGGTGACGTTCGTCGGGCCGAATGACCCCGGAACTCGATCGCGTTTGATACAGCGTCCATCTGCTATGATGTTCCTTTTATTTATTTATTCCTCTTCGGTTTTGCTTTGGGTTCTTGCGGGTTCTCATGCCATAGCAGAACAGGGAGGGTGCGGGGCGGTGGAGGATAATGAGAAAAATCCCAGAGCTAAAACACAAACATACTTCCTTTCATTTGTAACTCAGCTTGATCCGGAGAAATGGGTCTTGCTCTCTTTGTTATCATTTATGATATGCTCGATAGTTTTTAGCCAGATCTTCTCTCATTAGCCCTTCTGATCGCGCTTGATTGTGTGCATGTGTGCAAAGGCGAGAAAACAGATTTTTTTTATTTTGTTGTTTGAATTCAATTTGTAGGTTGTTGACATTAAAGTTGTACTGTACGTTATTGGTTATGCTTTCAAAATGAAATACTATTTACACTATTACAGTACTTTTTAGAGTGTAATGTTTTTAAAAGTAGCATTTTAAACAATCAGTATGCTGTATGCAACATTTAGCATATTAAAAGAAGCATGCTACATTATTGTCACATGACCTGGAATGTTTATTCCAGATTTGATCATTTTGCCTTTTTAATCTAATGTGATGTAAAAGTGTTCACAGTTTTATGAAATATTGAATGAAGAAGGACGGTTAAAAGTTCAAATGTCACAATGGAAGTGAATGGTATTGTGCACTGAATTGTGAGATACGGTGTGCCTCTGTGCCCTGATTTTGCACATTTTGGCCTTGGGTATTTTGGGTATTTGAATGAAAAAAAATTGTCAAGTTATGCAAAACTGGAGCGCTATTATATTATTTCAGAAATGTAGAACATTTTATATTGTACATATGGGAATTGGATACTACTCGAAGTCATTTCAAAAATATATATTTTTAATGAAATGTTGTTTTCTAATGAAAGTTATTGTTATGTGGGCACAATTATATTTTGTGTGCAATATTAATTTCAAACATTTAAGAATACACCTTGAAATTAAAAGATTTTTGAGATTATTAGAATTTGTGACTAGTACTGTAAATAGTACATGTATATATATAGCCGCGAAAAAAAGAAACCCGTTCAAAATTATTTTCAGTTTTTCTGTATTTACTACTTATGGTTATGTGTTTAGGTAAAATGATCATTTATGTTTCATTCTGTAAACTTCTAACAACATTTCTCCAAAATTTCCAATACAAATAATGGTGTCTTTTTAAATTTATTTGCAGAAAATGAAAATAACATCATCTTAATTTTTTCAGACCTCAAATACTGCAAAGAAAACAAGTTCAGATTCACTTTTAAGCAACACAAAAGTAATATTTGTACATGTATTTAGGAAAGGTTCATGTTCTCATGTGTCTTGTCATGCTGTCAGTCTGTGTGATGACTTCATGTCACTGCTGAGGTTTGATTTTGTTGAAATTCAACAGACACTGGACTGGAATGGACACAATACATCTAAAAATGCTGATTAAATGAAAATGAGGATTTTTCATCTGTCTGTGCATCTCTGAATGAAATCTGTTGTTGTGTGCCTGCAGGCACATGAAAGACCAAACAAAGAAAGTGTCCAACCTGAAGCACAAGGAGCAGGTGGAGAAGAGCAAGAACGCCCAGCTCATGGAAGAGGCCCGAAAGAGAGAGGACAACATCACCGAGAGTTCTCAACAGGTCAAGGTGAATCACACGTGACGTTTAAAAATAGAGGTTTATACACGGGCTATCCTAAATCTTAACGCATTATGACACTGGTGAACCTCTTAAAAGGCTCAGTGTCACACAAGAAGTCCAAAAGTTATTTACCATAGCTCAAATCTGTACAGTCCTTAAAGGTTTTTCCTCTTGCACTGCCTACAAATACATCATCTCTTCCGAGCTATCTGTCTTTTCTCATTTAAATAGGTTTAGATGTCAACTCTGGTGCCTCATTTGAGAATAGCTGAGATTCTTCTCAGGTACAGAGAGGTCTCACGTTTCTTCTCCCAGACCACATTCACGCATACCCTGACCTCGCGTCCTTCACCCATTGTGATGTTTGGATTTTAGGAAAAGAGAAAAGGAGAGATGGATGAGAGTTGAAATAGGACACGGGTGAAAATGATTGTTCGCCGCGACCACAGGATCCGTTTTGTAAGAGTGAATTATGGCTTTATGTTATTGAGGTAGAACAGCCAGTATCATTATGCAGGTATCAGCATGCAAGTCGTGATGTGTTCGAGCAGAATTACAAATACAAACTACTTCATCTAAGCGAACGTAACGGTCATCATATTGACTATTTTAGCCTCAGTTTGACAGGGGGGTTGAGACGGAGAAATCAGAAGAGGTTGGTGGTCTGTGGTGGCCGTTTCTGGCGTAGTGCGAGAGTCGGCACAAGAGCCAGAGTCAGCACTTCATGTCTGTGAGAATCTCTATGCAGAAAGTCCCAGTTTTATGGAGGGACTGTTTTTCCTCTTGGTCTCAGACCTCTGGACAACAATGGCACGGCGGCCCTCTCTTTGTTGTGGTTTGGGTATTTTTTCTGGCCACCGGTTTGATCTTTCGATCATTCTCCATTTTCACATTTTCCTTTTTCTGTGTCATGCCTCCACTGTTTTGATTCGAGTTCATATGCTTTATTTTTTGACAGCAGGATTGATGTGCTTTTGGGCTCCGACCTGTGGTACCCAGCGGCTGGCGTGTCTGCGCGTGCACGAGGACGCTTTGCGGTCGCTCAAAGCTCATTTATGACTCCGGGGCCCCAGCCCTCTCCGCGGGGTCACGTTGCCGTGAGCCCACATTGTGGCTTTTTCTCCCCAGTTCGAAGCGCCCTGATGCGGCTTTATCGTGGGCCTCGTCTAGGAAAGATGCTGGAAGCGGCAACAGCTGCGTCCTTCAGCCAAGATCATCAACCGCCACCTTCCCCCCACAAGCACGTCACGCTCCAACATTGAGGCCCGCGCATTAGAATAACTCTGAACTAATATCCACACGCTATTGGATACATTAGCCGTGTTTGGAAGGGGAACTGATTATTGTTGATGATTGGTATGGTTACAGCGGTCCCTATCCAATTGGTTGGTCAGGGTGAGCTGTAAGGGGTTATCCCGGGACGCCATTTAGATGGCCGCAGAGAGCTCTTTTTTAGCACAGCGCTGACCCTATACTAAAAGGGGCTTTTGTTACTTTTCAATCAATTAAAAGGTTGGAAGCCAGGGGTGGGATGCAGGGCGGTGGGTCGTGGTTGAGCACCAAACGTATTCAGTATAACAGCTATTGACTTTGGAGAAAGTTAGACGGTCAGATGGGTGGAACTACCCAACAGGCTCTTTTTTTAATTCTCTGTTTTTTGCTGGTGCCATGGTACAGATTCCATGTGATCAAACCATCGTACTAATTAAGACTTGCCTTTAGTTTCCATAGGAGGAACATATGGCGCCCAGGCGCAGAATGTTTGTGGAGAGATAGTCCAGAGTACGCGATGCGAGGACGAAACTGTGACCGCCGCCCTGCGTCGAACGTGACTTAAAGTTCTTCTCAATCACCCCTCTCCATTTTCATTTATCTCTTTAGTCTGATAAACTTAGTCTGGGATTTGGCACACGTCTGGGATTGATCAAATATCATCAGCTTGAAGAAATCAAGACTTGCGCTGGGAAACGGAGAGACGGATGGAGAAAGACGGCGGGGGAGAGAAGATGACATTATAATGAAGCCCAGTAAATACCTGTTTTACTGCGTGGTTGAGTCTGTTCCATTTTACAGCAGCGCCAAACGCCCTGATTCCCAGCATGCCTTGCGACCAGAAGGCCCGATCTCCAAATTGCCCGTTATTGAAAGTAGAGAGCGGGCCAAACATGGAAAGAGTTGGAAGGAAAATATAAATGTCAAGGTATTGAAAGCAGACTTGGTCATTCCCCACAGGTGCATTGTGTGCCGGCACATCACCAAGGCCATAAGCCATAGGTCTTATGTTTATAAGTCTCTCAGCCACTTTTATGTTCGGCACATGGTGATCTTTTGTGGTTGTAAACATCATCACTCAGATGCAGAGCGCTCATAGTGACACCTTTAGAGGGAGAGTATTTTTACAAGGTTTACGAGGTAGGGTTCACGCTTCTAAGTGTTCTTACAAGCACCAGTGGTCTTTTGTATTCGTGTAGAGTATTCATAGCGAAGTTTTCTGCATGCACTTGTATAAAGATTTATGTAGCAGGTTACACATCTGCATTTATGCCCCATCTCATTGGTCTTCCTCGTGCACACACACTTACAGGCAAATGAAAAGAGCCGACAGGTGAAGGCGACACGCTGGAGTTAATAAAGCCAAAGTGCTGCAGGCGGATCGTAGGTTTATGGTCCTTTTTAAACACGCAGATATAAAACAGTCAAACAGAAGCCTTTTATGACTGACTGGGTGGCTGCCGACGCTGCTTTCATTTGGAGGAACGTATTACTGTCCCTGGGGGGTGGACTTTTTATTCCTAAATGTCATTTTCTCAACTTGCAACATCAGACGGTTTGCAGTGCAGCATCACCAGTGGTCCTCAACTTTTGTAACGAAATGTAGTAACATTTTCAAATCTGTTGTTATTTACTATATGTATATATTTATTTATCAAGAATTAGCTAAATAGCCCAAAAAGTTATTGATGACTGAAAACGCTTATATTAATAAATCGTGTCTGGTTGGGTACGATTAACGGGAAATGTTTGATGTCGGTTGACTTAACCTGTAATTTTATGTTTGAAACAGAGAAATGTTGCATCTTGAAGCTTTAATAACAAGAGAGGAAATTCTTCCGTGCTTTCTTTATGCACTATTAGAATTGAAATCTACGTACTGTACGGCTGGCACAGGACAGTCTCAACCAACGGGATGCCTCGGTGGGTCCGTGACAACAGCTGTTTGCTTTAAGCAAACCATTCGGTTTCTTTCTGAATAGCTCACGTTTGACCCAACAGCGAGGGTGCGTGTACAGAAACCATCTCGGGATTAGATGTTACATTACTGTCTCGGACAAATTAGTTTTGGCAGTTTCAGGTTCAGGACTTTTTCGAGTTGCTGAGGTCTCGGTGGAATGTTGTAGAATGTTCCAGTCTGTCTTCCAAACCTCGGAAGACTGACGAGAGACGGTGCTGTAGCGGTAACACAGAACAGAGGTGAAACAAAACTGTGGTCAAAATCAGCTCGACAAGGTCGTCATCGCTAATGCGGTGCCGAGAGCCTTTCTCAACACTCAACGGGAAACGGAGAGAGAGAGAGGTAGAGCGAGGCGAGGAGAGTTAAAGATGGAGGAATGGAAATGGTGCAGGCAGAAAAGAGGGAGGTGCTGTGTACTTTACACATGAAAGCTGTGATTCTGACACTCATCGCCTCTCGAGCGCGAGCAGGTCGGGTGAGAGGTAACAGACGCCTGGCGTGAGACTCGCTATACAGAGCGCCAGTGAAGGGGAACTATAGGAGACATCGATTTTGTTCTTGATATTATTTCATTCCTAAAATGCAGGAAAGTGGAAATACATATTTCTTTAAAATGATATGAATAGAGGTCTTGTATTTTGTGCCCAGATGCGAATTTGAATGTTTAACATACGCATGATAGCGAACTAGAGGTACTTTTTTTGGCTCCAGTTTTGGGGGTTTCGCTTTTTCCCATTCGAATATGACAGAGCTGTACTAGCATCGGAAGAAAATATCTGCACAGGGACATTACCAAAATGGCTGTTGCTTCAAAAGCACGCTCGCATAGCTGCTCCATCTGATACCCATCAGCCCCATATGCAGGTCCTCTTCAGTCAGCACAAGAGCCTCGCTGTTTACACCCATCTTTGTTCTGCTACATCTCGAGTCTTTCACCTCCTCCTTATGCTAAATGTTTAGCTTCAGGCTGTGTCAGACACTCATTTCTCTCGTTCTAGCATTTTTTTGTCTTTTTTCTGTGATGTGCATAAACTATTGCTTTGAAACGACCCCAGAAGATTCCCCGCTGAGGGCAGAATTTCCCTGCAGAGATACTTTGATGATAATGACTTTTTGCTTTGGGGGGCCCTTTTTATGGCACATTCTGGCCAGTCACCCACACGCACACTCGATCACAGGACTGTGAATTAAAGGTCAGCCGCCCACCACCAGAGGCGGGGCGTGGAGGATGAAGAAACGGTAACTGGTACAGAGACCCAAAGGTCTAGCACACCTGGCTAATGAACGATGATGGTAAGGTGTTTTTGTGGCCTTTGCATAACAGCTCTGTTCTGAATACTTTGTAGTCTGGAAACTATGTAGGCAATCGGCAGCTGCCTATCTCTAATAGGCTCTTGTTAGTGACCAATTTGGAGAACTTAACTTTTAAGTCATTTTACTTGCAAGCTTGATTTCAGTAGCTCGCGATTTGCATGCTGCTGAGATAAAGCATGCGAAATATCGTTGTATCTGTACTAAATGTAATATGCTTTATTTCTAATAGATAACTCTTTTGCATTTTGGAGCTGACTTCTCTACAAAGATATTTGCGATCCTGCCTTAGGATGAGGTTTAAATTATGGTATTTTAGGAGGCAGCATAAGTTAAGTTACCTAGCTTTAAGAACGGCCTTTATGCTGGGATTCACGATGCCCTAGAAGCACCTTTTTTGTCCTAATGGTTCCACAAAGAACCTTTAACATCCGAAGAACCTTTCTGTTTCACAAGACGTTCTACAGAATGTGGCGAAAAAAGGTTCTTCGGATTATAAAAGGGTAAGGAAGAGATGGTTCTTTAAAGAACCTTTGACTGAATGGTTCTTTGTGGAACCAAAATGGTTCTTCTATGGCATCGCTGTGAAAAACCCTTTAAGCACCTTTATTTTTGGGGTTTTAAAATGCTGTATCACCAGATTTCTACAGCATTTTGATATAAAACGTGCAGATAACTTCAGTGTGACGAGATGAGAGGAAATAGAGCAAGATGAGATGCTTTAAAGAAGCAGATCTGAGGACGTTAGAGGAGTGATTGAAACAGTGTTCACAGATCTCAGTAACCACAGGGCCCAGAGGCTTTATATTCAACTCCGTTGGGAGCTTTTTAAGTCTGTCATGGAAGCTTAGATTGTTTTTCTGCTTGTCACTCTGTGGTTGATAACGTCCCCTTCTGACCTTCTTATTTATAGCATTCACAGATTAACAAACACCCGTGGGGTATGAGGAGGTGTTGTAAATGAAGTGCGGGGGACTGCCCTAGTTCTCCCTTATTTCCAGACATTTGCATTTGCAGGATTGTTGAGAACCAGTGCAGTGCACTCTTATTACTTAAGAAAGTCCGTAATTGAAATAATCATCATGTATTTTTGCTAGACGTTATATAGTATACGAAATAATTCAAGCTACAACATATTTTCTACTTTCAGAAAGCGGGACCATGACGTACAAAATCGAGAACCACTGCCCTAGTTTATTTAGCTGCTCAATTTTTTCGATTCGTTCCCCTTTTCTCCCACGATGACTGTTTTACTGTTTGCACAAAATGACAATATTACAGTCATAAAGAGTCAAATGAATCATTTGTCGAGCATCTCCCAGACTCGCTGTGTTTGTTGTGTCTCAAACCGAATGCGGTTCGGGCCATCGGAGCATTTTCGAATTTGTTCGCCCATGCGTCTGCCGCAATCTCCGTGCTTCAGAGGAATGTTTCAACTCGAACCAGATCCAGAATCGGGAGCTCGGGATCAGATGGAATCACATCCGCATGTTCTCATGTCTTTAATAGACTTCCAAGGTCTTTTTATTGGGCCGGTTTGTTGGCCGATGTTGTTTGATGTTACCGTGCTTTTGGCCTTCTTGACGCTTTCTCCCTCCAGAGGATGGACACCTGTTGTTCTATTCCGGTTTTTGCGTAAACATTTGAGATTCCTTACTCTCGCACCCAGAACGGTACAGAAAAATGCTCCCACTGGGTGATATTTTGTAAGGGACATCTGTTACCCAACTCTGTGTACTTTTTTCTACTCGTAGCTGAGGGCATCCGGCTGTTTTGAAGTCATTTTAAATCAAGTTTTCTTGACGTGTGGCACTTGCTAAGAACTGATGAAGTGCATTTACCTCAGTTGCCAGTATTTCACTTTTCCAATCTCGGTATCAGTGAAAGTTTATCGTTCTTGATACCCATTTTAGAACCAGAGAAAAAACTGATGTGCTTTCCAACATACAGCGCACTTTTGAAGTGGTTTCCAAATTGAGCCACAGCTGTATACTGTTGTGGTATCCAATTGGTACTGAAGGACCGGAAATATTGATACAACACATCATTACTAATATTAGAGCGGTAAACCAGCGCTAGGTTTAATGTCTGTCTCCAAGTGGCCTGGGGCGGCACTACAACACTACCAATGCATTTTTCTAGTCCCGTACGTTCCAGAAGGCAGCCGCAGATGAGAACAAAATGATCTCCCGTTGAATTAGAGCTCTCTAAGTTACATATATGTGTGTACGTTAGACAGCTGCAAGTCATTTCTGACCCGACTGTGTGAACAGAGCTTTTGTTCTGCAGACCCTATCCTGCTCATCTCCTAATTGGTTGTGCGGGCAGATTCCCCGGCCGGTCCCAACGGGACAGCATGTGGCTTTGATTTGTGGCTTCCCCGAGGTGTCTCTTTCTATCATATGTGCGGTTTTGGCACCAAAGGCATTACCATAATGAGATATTGACCGAGCAAAAAGGATTACTGTCGCTTTAAATCAAACCAAAGTGATTGTGGTCTGCCTGCAAGAGGAAAGCGTGAGCTCAACACGGTCAAAATAAGATACAAGACTTTAAAAAATAGAAAAGAATCCTCCATACGGCATTCTGTGATCTGTACCCCCGCCACCCTCCTTGCGTTTGAACTTCCTGTAATTGCTGACCTCGGTTACGGAAAAAATCTGCCAATTCAACAGATGCGTCTAGTTATCTTGGTACCTCGACATTGCCTCTCTTAGCAGGAATTTGTGGTGTGTGATTCCAGATGAATACGCTCGCTGTGATCTTCAGCATCTGGGACTGTACGCATCGGGCCTCTGAGGTGGATGCTTTTAGCTGTAAGGCAGGTTCTCGAGCTGTGTTTGTATCAATGGGAGGTTGTTTGTGTGCATAAGCGCGTCTGTTTGCTTGGTTGTGTATGTCAGCACGCATGTTTGTAGAGATCTAGGTTAAGTGCCTCAGGCCTGCCAAACGAGTCAGGACTTTTGTAGCGGATTTTGAAATGCGGGGGGGAAATAAATCGCGAGTGTTCCATGAAACGGAGGAACGTAATGAACTCAAGACTGTTCCCGTATTCAGCGCTCCTCTGGACTCTCTCCACCTATCCCACAATGCCTGTTCACTCGAGTCTCCAAACACTACTTTCTCTTGCTATCGATCAAAACCTTTCCCAACATTTTGTCAGGTTTACCCCACAGCCCCATTGATCAGTAGGACTCAATTACTTCTTTATGAATACCAAACAAGAATTGTTCCTTTATCTCATATTTATCGTAACATTTTGCTTTAATAATTGTATTGTTAATGTTTTATGTCTATATATTAGGGCTGTCAGATGATTAATTGCATCCAGAATAAAAGTTTGTGTTTGCATAATATATGTCTGTGTACTGTGCATATTAATTTTGTATTTATAAACGCATACAAAAATATACAAGATAAAAATCTAATAATAAAAAAGTAAGCGTTTATGTATAATTTAAATGATTGGTAAATATAATTAAAAACACCAAAATATTTCTTAAATATATGTACTGTACATGTATGCGTATGTTTTTGTGTTTATAAATACTAAATGAATATGTACAGTACATAGACATATATTATTTAAACACAAACTTTAATCTAGATGCGATTACTATATGTATCTATTTTTATATAGGCATATACTGTATGTACTTATATAGCTAACATATACTGTATTTCCATATACATATTTATAATACTTAACACGTTTCATTAAACTTTCTGGAACTTTCTTATGACCTTACAACTGTTCTTCAGCTTGTGATTTCTCAATCTCTCTTTTGTTTCCCTCTATATTGATTTCCTTCATTACTATTCTTTTCTGGTTGTTGGTTGAGTCAGGCTTCATGATAACAAGGTCTTGGCTCCTGATGATTCCTCTATATAGATTTGCCCGAGCAGAAGGGTCTTGAAGTGGTGTTATTTCGCTCTTGACTGGCGAGTCATGGATCTGGTCTGACTCGCGGCAGCAGACTGTGGATGCATGAGTCACATCCCTGAGATGGACAGCTTCGGTTACCCTCAGTCACCGCAGTCATGGAGTTCATAATGCTTTTACCTCACGCTGAGATGTTTTGACAGATTTTGTCTCAACTACCTGCTCGGTGTATTAGCGGTCGGTTTTAATAGGATGGGTAATTGTGTATATGATACGAATATTTGATAATACAATTTAATTATAGCAAATGAGAAATGATTGAATTAGCTGAAATTCTGCTTTTATTTAAACAGCATGTGATCAAGTCCTGTAGAATTATTTGGGAAAAATGTGTATTGTGAAAATGTAAGTAATTCAAATAGCTGAAATTCAACATGCATTGTCATTGGACAAGGTTTTAAGTTCTCTCATGAGTTTATTGCTTGTCCATGATAGCATACTTGTACTTAATATACCTAAACGTTCCTTTATTTTTTCCCAGGATTCTCTTCAGCAGAAAGACGAGCGCATCGAGGAGCTGGAGGAGGCGTTACGTGAGAGCGTGCAGATCACCGCAGAGAGAGAGATGGTGCTGGCACAAGAGGAGGCTGCCCGCTCACACGCTGAGAAACAGGTGACAATAAGCCAAAAACGTTCAGCGAATGAACAGACCTCTGGTTCTTATTTTTAGGGTCTACACATTGTTCACGTGTCATTTGGTAACATTCAGCACAGTAAATGTATATGTTACCTTTCGATCAGAAAGAAATATTGCCGTGATGTTAATCCATTAAAGCGTTACACAAGAGCATTACACTTTGTATTTGCAAACTTCCTGCTATGTGGAGCAGGGCGATGTTTGGCAACGTTGTTTTGCAGGCGTCTAGCCAGCTGGCAATATGATTAGGGATGAGGCGCCTAGTTTTGGCGATGTTGAAGTGTTGACTATCATTGTTGGTATTCACATACTTTATATGTAACAGTGTTGCATAAAGAGCAGCGTTCATGTATTTTTACCCCGAGGGCGCCAGTGTATTACCTCAGCAACACAAATGTGCACCACTTTCCTTTGAGAAGGTTCACCCAAAACTGACAATGCTGTTGTCATTAACTAACCCTAAACGCATATGACTGAGTTTCTTCCTTGACACCCAAAAGGAAAAAATTGAACTGCTGTTTCATAGACTGAAAGTGGATGGAGACTAGGGCTTCAAAGCTTCGTACTAAAAAAAGAACTCCTTTTATTTACTTTATTAACTTTGACATCCATGGTCACCATTTTCTTGAATCATATGGCAAAGAGCCGCATCGACTTTTGAAATGAGTGTGTAAATGACAGCAGAATTCTCATTCTTAGTGAATGTTTTCTTTAACCGGCAATGTGACGCTTACCTAACCTTGCCCTAAAAGAAACCATCTATCCATTGTGCAAATGTCTACTTTTCCCAGTGTTTGCACGGAGGTTTATGCACCTCCACGCAAGGCTAGCATCTACCAAGCTGGGGGTATAATGGCTTTTGCTTGGCCCACTGTATTGCTAACTACACATCTGCCTTGAAAGCCTCCTTCACAGGACTCAGGAACCAGAAAAAGGCCGCCCCTGTCGCAGCCCATCACCGTACCGTGCCAGTCAGCCTTCTCCATGCCAGCGCTGCATCTCTGTGCCAGCTTTAGGCCGGTGGAGAACATTCATGTGGCATGCATTGGTTACTTGTTTGCGTCTCACGTCAATCTTCATTTAGAACGTAAATAAGCTTTACGAGGCCCGCGTGAGGACTGCTGACTTTGGTCTGTTTCGCGTAGAAAGAACCCACACATGCATCCAGGGAATGTCTTGTGTGCGGACAGCACATGCCGTCGTTTCTTTCTTTGTGTTTGTAAGGCATCAATGGGGATTACACCACAATGCGGCTGTCTGTGTAGCCCGGCCCTGGAGATAGCATCAAACCTCCTATAACCTCCTGTGAACGAAGCGGACAGCTTTGAAACGGAGAGCAGAGCGGCTGCCAAATTCCCGCTTCCCTTGTACCTGAATCCCTGCACTTTTCCACTTTTCTCCCCCTCGTTCGTCCAACCCCAGCCAAACCTTTCTCCCTCGACTCTGGTTATTTTTTAAACCCTTAATGGTTTGTTATACCTTGTGTGGATCCTGGCGTCTTGCCTTTTCTTTCCCCTTTCCTCTCCCATAGTCGAGAGATGGCTGGCTAAGCTTCATCCCAGTGCGCATTGCAGTCTCAGGAACATACCGCGAGTTTCTTCACTCTGGGTGGACCTCCGCTCCAATCCCCCGGAGGTTAATTAGAGCCGGGTCTGCGGCAGGAGCCAGCGTTTTTGCTAAGCCTGGCCGGGCCCCTCGACTGAGCTCGGAGGGAGGAAGCGGGGACAGACCGAGTGCCACCCTCCAAAACCCAGACTCCACGCTCATTACCACCGTCCCGGCCGCATCAGGTCTCGCTAAGAGACCCGGAACCACGCTCGCGGATATGGAGCATTAACGTTCAACCGGAGAGGTTCGGCTCCTCCCTGGCACCTGCTATATAAGAATGAACTCAGAGCCTGGTGTTCCGGCTTACATATTTCGGGAATTATGAGCTATAGGATGGAAAAAAATGGATGGCGGTGTGCCCCGCTGGCAGACATGTTTATAAATGCGTAATTTGTGGGCCTGCATTAAACCATGCAAAATCGAATTAGTTTCACACACACTCTCTCTTTTTATTCTTTCTCTCCTCCACTATTTAATGAACATCAATGCTTCAGCACACCCGCTCTTGTGCCAATCATACGCAAGAACTCGTCTCCAGCTCTGTGTTCAATTTCCTCCAATAGCTGTTCGCCTCATTGTTTGAATTTTGCAGAACATATGCTGGACTGAACGCAGTGCCGGTACAAATTGCTGTCAGTGTGTTGGTTTTAAATGTATGGGGACAAGAGCTGGTCTTTGTTACACTGACATAAAGTGAACCTCTGGCCAAGTATGACTTATTTCTTTTTAAAGTCAGCCATGTTGGACAATCCGTTCCGTGTGTGTCCGTCAAACCTTGTGTACTTGTTTCAAGGAAGTGTGTGGGTGAGCTGCAAATTGCTTGCTTCCATCATGCTGCTAATAAAATGTAGACATTTTAAGCCAAATGTGTGTTTCATGTAGGTTCTATATAGCAGCTGAAAGATCACTGAAGATTGTAGAGGCACGTGATGAACATTGTCGACTGGCCAGCTACCATTTTTCCTTCTTTGTTAACGTTTGCATTCTTTTATTATTTATTATATTTCTTTCCAGCTCTTTCTATCTTCCTGTCAATGTTGATGTTTCGGACCGTGTTGGATGTTAAAACCAACATCAAAAAGACTTTAACAAACTGATCTGCCCTTAGTTTGATGAAGAACTAACACACTTAATTTACTCACCCTCAGCTTGTTCCATTCCTGTATAAATATCTTTGTTCGGTTTAACACAAAGAAAGATATTTGGAGGAATGTTAGCAACCGACAATTCTGAGCCACCATTGACTACCATAGTAGGTGTCATTTTTTGTTTTGTTTTGTTGAACACAAAAGATATTTTGAGGAATTTAGGAAAGCAAACAGTTCCGGTGCACTTTTGACTACCATTGTCATTTTTCCTACTATGGTGCCTCAGTCGGTTGCCAACATCCTTCCAAATATCTTTCTTTGTGTTCAACCGAACAAAGACATTTATACAGGTTTGTAACAACTAAAGGGTGAGTAATTCATAACAGAATTTTCATTTTTGTGAGAACTGTTCCTTTAAGACTAAATGATGTCCAGCTGTTTTCTTTATTAACACAGAAAATATTTTCTCTGTTTGCTGCCATTGAAGCATCGGCTTTAACAATCTGTTTGTTACTAAGGGCAAATGTGGTCACTGAAAGAAAAAGAGAACGAGGGGTGTTTTCTTCCTACACAGGGCCCTCGCTGCGACACCAGTCACTCAGCTTGGGCGCAGGATTTACGGCCGGGATGTACAAATGCGACCAGCCGCTCATGCGGGGCCAGTGAAAACGTTTTCCCAAGACCACATGAAAACACGCGTCCAGTCTTCAGACATGATTCAGCAGCAAAATGACATACTTCATAAGCTTCCCCGGAGGCAGCCGACCAAAGAAAGCCTCAATCTCTCCGCTCGCGCTGAGCGGGGATGATGGGATGTCTCGAAGCCAACCTTTCCCCCCGCCGACCCAACTTAATCCTGTATGGACCTCTTTTCCATCCCGACCTCTCGACCCTGTTCTCGCTCAATGGTTTCAGTGTTGTCACATTGGATCCATGGTTAGCATCTTGTCCCCTATAAACGTGTTTTTTCATAGCTCTCTGCTTCCAATTTTCTGTTTGCGTGGTTTGTTTCAAACTGTTGTTCTGTTTGCTCTGTTCTGTGTCTGGATTTTTCTGTAATTCGTCTTTTTCTCTATTTCCTCCGCATCGCTTACCGCCCGTGCGAAGCGCTCTCATGACCTAATGCATGACTCCTGCCACATGGACTTAAAGTGGCTCAAGGTACGACACGATTAAACTCATCTGTCTCTTTTATAGGGAATGATTTCAATTTTGTACTTTTCGTCAGTTCTTCTGTGCATTCCAGTGACTCTTTTATTCTTCGTTTGGATGGGGGCGTTCAACAAGTGTGGCTTTTGGTTGCGTTCCAAACCAAACTTTTCCAATAGGAGGCTTAACCGCTGACACAGAGCAATTTATTGACTGTTCCCTGAAGATGAGCTCTATCATATCACTGTTTCATAGGGAAGACCTCTCCCGTACTTACCTCTAATGTTCTTTCCGTTATATAGGGAAATCATGTTGATTTGCTTCTGTCCGTAAGGATGATTTATGTTTTGGTTTATCCTCATTGGAAATGTTTCTGTGGGGTTTATGGACTCTCAGAATAAAATTAGTTTACCATCCATACGATATGTAAGTCCTAACCGTGTGTCAGGCATGAACTAGGCCCCTGATACTTATTTGAAAATGTTACATCAGAACCGGCCAGGAAAATGGAAATACAACATGAAATTACAACAAAAAATACAATTTATTCTTGTCTTATTTCGCATCATTCATAACGATTACAAAAACCCTGTTTTCATTATAATGAATTTGTAGCCCAATATACGTTTATTTAATTACAGTCAAATTGGTCAAATGATTGTTATTCATGTGGTAAATTCATGTGGTTCTGTTTCCCAAACAGAAATATGCCAAGTTATCAACCACGAATGCATAAAAATATCACGTGTTGTTTTTAAGATTTGTTTTTAAGATTATTATGTATTTGTAGTTCTCACTCCATACCACAGGGGGCGCTGTGATGGCAAAAGGGCTCTCAGTGCAGTGCAGGCCGAAAACAGACATGGAAAGTAGTCAAAGAATAAATAGCTCTCCCAGCTGCCACTGCTCTTTCTCAAGTGAGATTGTTTTCGAGCCATCGTCAGAAACAGCCGGGTTTTATGATAAAACTTTAGAGGGACATAAAACTCTCTCCTCTGCTAATATTCCCGACCAGCTGAGAGCCAGACACAAAGCTCGGCACCCAAAACGCAGCGAGATCCAAAGACCAGCTTGTTGAAATTGGCTTTGTACTCACCGTTGTGGACGAGGCTGCTCGTTTGGCAGCGGGGGCGGAGAGATGGAAGAGACGGATGAGGAGACATGGAGAGAGAGCAGAAGAAGCCCAGCGTGCTGTTGCATTAAGCTCTTTTTTATTAGGGCTATGTTTCTGCTCCGAGCATCTGGATGTCTCTCACAGGAGGTGATTAGAAGCTTCTGAGCTCGGCCCGGACTGAGGAGAGGGCCCTGAACTGACGCCTGCCGTGATCTCATCACCCCGCGGTGCACATGCATATCAAAACACACCGATATTGTACTTTCCATGCCTTTCGGTTAAAAGTAGCATGTACCATGGTAACAACGCCAGAGTGTTTTACCTACGTGATGAATATACCACGGTATTCTTTGAAGTACCATAGAAATACCTTGTTCAAGTACTTCATGGCACCGCCTCGGCATTTTGGGCTCTTTGTACCGTGGTATTAACTAGAGTGCACCTTTTTCCTGAAATGTTGTCGTCATTCATTTTCCATTTTCTTTCCTTATTTCTGTATTATTTGGTTGTTTTGCCCCATTTGCATCCATTTGGAGCACCGTTTTATGCCTTTTGAACTTTCTTTTGCTGTTTTCCCTGTATTTTCTCTTCTCTGCTTTCGCATTGCAAGGAGGCAAGCGTTCACCGTTCGTGTGATCAGTTTCAGGCCCTCGGACCCTGCCACAATCTTTTCCGCTCTCTTTTCTGTTCTTTTAATCACTCTTCCCCGATGGCTGTCAGATCCTGTTCTCTTTCCTGAGGTCTGACACCGATTTTGAGCGGTTCGGTTTTAAATGAAAGAAAGAGGAGAAAATCACTGTTGTCAATTCCATAGACTGTACGTCACAACCGATGTGAACAATTACTCCGAGTCGCAAAAACACTTACAGAGACCGAAGCCGGACTGTAAAAATCGTTTAAAGGATGTTCGCCTCGAATGCTTTGATCTGTACTGTTTCTCCCTCAACAGTTCACATTCCCGGTGTGAGTCAGGAAGTGTTGTTATCATCACCCAGTGAAGTGCTCAATTTTTCACACCCGAGGTGTCATAATTCACTGCGGTGTTTCTTTACGACTTGACTAACATCTGAGGTTAGTTTGTACTCCCCTGAGAAAACAAGCACTGCATGCTACCTTGCTCTGTCACACGCACACACACACCATCACAAGTCTTTGCTGAATCTAGTAGTTTTTACAGAACTATTGGGATAGAAGGCATTGATCTGGTTCCTACTCCTATGAACATTTCTTTATTGCTACATGATTAGTTATTTAAATACGTTTAATAAAAACTGATAATAGTATGGTTTTATTAAATTTAGTGAATTATATTTACAGTTTTATATTTCAGTAGGCTATACAAGAACTCTATTAAACAATGTGTTTTGTTATACAAACTCTGTATTTTAGTATACAAACACTGTATTTTATTATAAACCAAACACTTTTTAGAAAAGTGTTGTATTTGAATATAGTATTAGTGTATTTTATTATTTAAACGGTATTTTATTACATAAGCAATTTGTTTTTATATAAAAGCTCTTTTTAGAACAGTTTAGTATACAAACACTGTATTTTATTATAAACAAAACACTTTTTAGAAAAGTGTTGTATTTTATCACGTATCAGTGTAGTTTGTTATACAAATGCTTTTTTATTACACAAACAATTTGTTTTATTAAAAAAGCTCTTTTTTAATACAGTTTAATTATACAAACACTGTATTTTAGTATATTTTAGTATACAAGGGCTCTGTTTTATTATTACACAAACATTGTGTTTCGTTACACAAACTCTGTATTTTAGTTAGGGTTGGGAATCGAAAATCGATTCCAATTTGGAATCAGAATCGAAAGGCTAGGAATCGGATCGGAATCGAAAGGAATAGGAATCGGATACTTGAGATTAAAATTTGAATTCCTCTAATCAATTCCTGTGTGCATATTTTCAGAAAAGTACATGCGTTGCATGATCTGCTGATATCTCAATAAAAGCCCTTATGAAAATTATTGATATTTTTTTACTATAGTAAGCATAGTTTAGCTATAGAATTTGCATTAAAGCACAGGAATCACAAATTAACCATAGTTGCATTATAGTAACTGCAGTTTAACCATGATGTAGTTCAACTATGATAATACAAATTGTAATAAATCAGAAAAGGTGTGTTTCTATGTGTAAATATACACAAAACGCTGCTCATAAATATATAAATATATTTTGCAAACAAGTCAATAAGCACGCTAAATGACCATACAGGTTGATATCTAAATGTTTTACTTCAACTGTGGGATCGAAACTGGGAATCGATAAGAATCGAAATCGATAAGCAGAATCAGAATTGGAATCGGAATCGATAAAATTGAAACGATTCTCAACCCTAATTTTAGTACAGTTTTATATTGTACTATATGAACACTTTCTAGTACAGTTTTGTGTATTTTAATATACAAACATTGTTTTATTACACAAAAACACTATTTCAGTACAGTTTTGTATTTTAGTATACAAACGCTGTATATAATAATAAACAAAACACTATTTTAGGACAGTTTTTTACCCAAACAATGTATTTTATCATACAAACTGTGTTTTAGGATAGCATCATATTTTAGTTAAACGGACCTTTTATTTTAGGACAGTGTTTTTTCTCGCATCAGGCTTTTTTTTCAACAGCAGGTTCTGAATAAGAACCAGTTTTTTATTTCCAACCCTAGAGATCTAGAAACCATAGGTGTCGTGATATGGGTGTGCAGATGTTCTAGCTTGTGTGTATGTGTGTGATTTGACTTTTTGTCCATCTGCCAGACTGTTAGTCAGACATTTAAAATCTTCTAATTATCTCTTAATGAATGACTTAAGTCTACAGCTTAGAGAATTTCGCTCTAGGCAGTGCTTACTAAATACTTTTACAGTAAAAGTGACCGAGTGCCCTGTAAATTCATTTGAATCCATTCGTTCCAGATGATGTTTGGTCACCGAGGACTGAGTCAGTTCTCATATCTCCCTTCAGGCGGAGTGACACCATATCGGTTCTCATACATCCTGGACTGATTAGTTAACTGCTCTTCTGTTAGTGTGTGTGTGTGTGTGTGTGTGTGTGTGTGTGTGTGTGTGTGTGTGTGTGCGCGCGCACAACAGAGGGTTATGTTGTCGAGACCTTGATATGCTGATGTATAAAAACGCACCGCGGTTCTCACGATTTGATCTTTGCCTCCCCCTCACCTTTCATAGGGTGCTCGGTTTGATTGACAGCCCCATCGCCCCGCCCTCAGCATAGAGTAGCCACAGGCAGTGAAACTAACGCTGGTAGCGTTTATAGATTTCCATTGCACTCTGGGGGTCCTCAGGAAGCCCGTCTCAATGCTCCTTTGGTTTCTCTCTGGAGAGCCAAAGGTGAGCTGCATTCCTGATGGCATGCGCGGTTATTCCCACTGTATCTGTAAAAAATACTATTATCATTTACGTCCACTTGAATAGCTCTCGCTTGCCAGGTGTTTTTTTGTGACCTGTGCTCGGCGCTCCGAGTCCAAAGTATTCCCTAACCGGCTTGCAGGCGACGTGTGCTGATCCAGCAAGGGTTGCCCGGGCATCTTTGCATGAATAATGATTTCCTCTTCCTTTTTTAATTTGACGTGCATTACATCTTATCATAAGTCGTTCCAGTGAGCCCTCTCTCTTACCTAACGCTGTCCAATGCAATTTGCCAGCGGATTTCACATGCCCAGGGGAGGGACCATCATCTAAGGTTTTTTTTTCTCAGTTGCGCTCATGACCCACCCAAAGCTTCTCAGTTTCAACCCTAGACTGTGAGTTAATGGTATGAGATGACAAACGAGAACATATGAAGTAGAGGGATAGGAAAGCAGATGGCAATAAATTTGGCCGTGCAGGGTTTGGTAGCTTGTACGCTGGACTTGGCTCAGTTGTAGTACATTAGGAGGATGACTTATGAAGACAGCTGGACATCTCATTTTAATACTTTCCCGGCTGATGTAGTTCCTCCAGCCACTAGAGGGCAGCACTGCTGGAGGGATGCACTCACACACAATTGCCTCTACACTTTAGGATCATTTAACTATGAGGTTTTTCTTGGTAAACGCATCACTCTTTTAGATGATATAAGGATGTAAAGGTTATAAAATAAAGGTTATTTTTAGTTTTGGGATGTTTTTGGATGTCTATGCTCTCACACAATTTTAATTGCATCTTGCACCTTAATTGTTGCTTTTATTGAAACTTCCTTGTTAAGCTCAAAGTAGTTATATTTTTAAAACCATCTGTTTTTGAATCGCATCTGGCAGGTGAACCTAAATTAGCAAAATGATAAAGATTGAATTGATCTTAACTCCTTTGGCTGACTGAGTAATGGTGATGGAAAAACCTGCCTGGTTTGCGTGCTGCATCGTTTATTTTTATTCTACTTTTTCTATTGTTTTTGTTCGTTTAAAACATCAATGCCTTAACGACACACGAGTTCATATATATTGTTTAAATTGGATAAGCTTTGGTTTTGCACATCCCTACGGGAAGTGTTTTGAAGGATTTCTATCTGCGGGTTCTGTTGAATAAGCCAAACAAAAGCGGATGAAAGCGCGAGCAGTGAAGGTTATATAGAGCCAGAGAGAACAGACAAAGGAGACTGCACAGATCGCAGCCCGAGGCGTGCGCAGTTTCCTGCGAGCGGAGCGATTTCAGAGAGTCCTGGGGTGAACCGCAGCGGTCGAAGAGGCTGTGAGAATCGCCTTGAGCCAAGTCACTAAACCTTGCCTTCCATGGAATACATAAACCTGCCACGCAATTTGATTTATCCCTCTCATTCGCCCGCTTCTGTTGCTTTGAGTTATAAACATTGGGTGGAAATGGAGGGAGAGCGAGAAAGAAAAATCACAGTTTGAAATGGAGATCGGCCACCTTTTCAAAAACAAAATGTAGAGGAACTACTTTAAGGACGTGATATATGGCGAACCTGATTACGGAGTCGTGACTGGTACTCTATCTATACTAACAAATCTCACGCTTTAACATTCAGTTTTCTGTCAACATGAATGACGTTACCAACCTCTCAGAAACTCGATATACCTCCAATGAAAGAAATACTCTGGGTTAAATCCAACCTAAGCTCTGACATCATCTGTGGAAAATCATTTAAATTTTTGTTTGTGGAAATCAACAGCATGTCACATTATTTCATCGAAATTAATCTGTACACGATATAAAGGTGACATATTTAAAAATGACAAGAAAAATGATTCCCTAAATAAATACACTGACGTACTATCATTGCATTTTTACATTTATATCCAAAAACCAGTTTGTGGCATAACTTTTCTTATGTTGTCTTCGTTTGCGTTTCTGTCTGTGTCTCTGTAACCTTTATCTTTCTTTTCGAATGTTTGACTTTATCACTCTTTTGTGAATTGCTCTCACTGTCTGTCTGGCATCTTTGTTTTTTTTAAACTCCTGTACATTTCCGTGCACAAATCCGTTCGTGTCTCTATTGTGCGTCTCTCTTGGCCTGCTGTGTCTTCATGAGCATATTTGTTTGGTTTCGACCTTGTCAGACGTGTTATTATGGGATTATGTTTTCGTCCTTCTGTTTTGTTTGTTATCGTTCGTTAACACAAACATGTTTGGTTTTTGCGTGTGTTTGCATGGACAGATGGAGGAGCTGTTGGCAGCCATGGAAAAGGTGAAGCAGGAGTTGGAGTCCATGAAGGCCAGGCTGTCGTCCACCCAGCAGTCCCTGGCCGAGAAGGAGGCCCACCTGACCACACTGAGGGCGGAGCGCAGAAAGCACCTGGAGGAGGTGTTGGAAATGAAGTAAGACATTTATAGATGTCCTTCATCCTTCTTGAACTGATACACTGTTGCTCACTCGCATTTCTTCCAGTCTCAGTCGTGTTAAAGGGCATATGGTGGAAAACATGATTTTCCCCGCAGTGTGCCGTAATATGTAGACATTCTCTACATATTCCTACACATCCCAAAGCTCCTTCCACAGTCCACTCCGACCATTTATGGAAACTGTGCTGCAAAAACATGATTTTGATGTCAGCCTTGTTAGCACGCGACCACCTACAATTACAATTACAACTTGGCGGGGCATTGCTGCTCATTTACTCATGCGATGAGGTTAGCTAATCATAACATGTCATTTACATACAAGTCCTAGAATTGAATAGGCCATTTTTTCTACTGTAAGGCCCAGAAAGAGAGAGGGAGGGGATTATAAGTGAACCTCAGGGGAAAAGGAAAAATGCTGTAATGTGTAGAATATAGTCACTTTAAAGACCCTGTGAAAAAGTTTAAGTGCTGTTTTTTTGGATGCGTTGTTGTCTCCTATTAAAACAGGAGGTTTGCACACTGTCATGTAGATAGCTTGGCATATACAGTAGATGATTTGAGTATGGAGGCTTAAATAAATATACTGTAGATGAATCGAGCATGAAAGTATGGAAGTTTTAGTGCACAAGAATATAGAAAGTTTGAGTACGGAAAGGAGTTATGGAAAGTATGGAAGTACACTGGCATATAGATGTTTTGAGTATGGAAGGTTAAGTAAACTGGTATTTACGGTAGATGTTTGAGTGTGAAAATGTAAATACGCTGGCATATACATGGTGTAAGTATGGAAGTATAGAATTTTAAGTACACTGACATATAGATGTTTTGTCGAATGAAAGTTGAGAATAAAAAATATTTAAGTACACTGGCATCAAGACGTTTTGAATATGGACATGTAAATAGATAGGCATGGTTTAAGTATGGAATTATTTAAGTTTAAGTACACTGGCATATACAGTAGATGGTTTGAGTAAGTACGGGAGTTTAAGTACACTGGCATATACTGTGGATGGATTGAGTGTAGAGGTATAGAAGTTTAAGGACACTGGCATATAGATGGTTTGAGGCTGCTAAACAAAGATCCCAAGTGGGCATGTAGTATTTCTAACCCGATGGGACACACTTAGCAAGTGCAAACAGTGTTTCAAATAATGTGATAAAAAGCAGTTTTTCAAAATACCTAACTCTGGAGTTTTCACCAATAAAATGTGCAACACTTTACGTTTTACTATGGAATTATATGTAATATAACACTATAGTCCAGTCAGATTTATTTTTAATAGTGCTTTATTTGTATTGTATCAAAGCAGTGTACCCAAAACAAAGAAAAACACATGTTAGCCCAACATAGAATAAATAAGATCTAACCTTTAAAAGTAGTATAACTTACACTGGAAAGCAAAACATCTCCCGAGAGCTGGGCAAAAAGTCTCATGAGAACGTGATGCATGATGGGATACACTTAGCCCCGAATACCGCTTCGAAGCGTTATTCAAGATAGAGTGGGTTTAGTGTGCGTTAAGGGCACTGCTGGCGTTTTTAAGACATTGGACACACGCGCTTTCAAGTGGCCAAGACCGCAAGTGGGGGTATTTGGACGCAGCCTGAGTATGGAAGTTGAAGTACACTGGCATAATGTTGGTTTGAGTATGGAAGTATGTAAATTTAAGTACACTGGCATATACAGTACATGTTCTGAGTATGGAAATGTAAGTGGGCTGTAGATGGTTTGAGTATGGAAGTATGAAAGTTTTGTGTATGCGAGTTCAATATTTTGTCAATATTAAAATGTATGAAAAATATGTTTTGTACAAAGATTGTCATACAGTGATGGATGTCAAGATGCTTGTCTTTCCCATAGAGTAGTATATACAGTAGTATGAAGGCCAGAGGTCTGGAGTAGCCATGAGCTCATGGGAGGCTGAATGGTTTTTGGGTGCGTCTTCACACCATCCTTTTTCCTCCTCCAGCACTGCTGAGAAACATCCTTCAAACAGAGCACTTCAGCAGATCCCTGGACCTCTCTCACAGTGTTCTCTTCTCTCTCTTGTTTTTTTAGCATCTGTCTTTCACACAAACACTCTCTTCGCCTCTTTCTCACACGCTGCTGGAATTCTCTGCTTCCTTTACACTTATCAGTCCGCGAGTAGACCTCAGAGGTTTGAGCACTTCATGACTGGAGATATGGATAAGAGCAGCACTAGTTGAATGTAAGAGGTTGAAGGTCTCCAGGCAGTAGTTGAAGTAGGATTCAGTGATCTCCCACAAGTGTGGACTTAGAAAACAGGATGAGTCTCAGATAGCAGGCACTAAGTTGAATTCATGTGGCACCACTCAGATAGGTTTGGAGGCAGGACTTTGTCTTCTCCCCATGGGAGGGCACCTTATCATATCCTGTACAGGTCTGAATAGCTTTTTCTCCTTTAAATGCATTTCATGGAATATTTTTAAACATGACACTCGGAATGCATTTAATTGGTGTGGATGCTTAGAGTGCCACAGGGTTGTGTCGTTTTGTTATTATAACAATCATTTACTATGGGCAGTACTTTTCTATGAAATTTGCGTTGATTGATGGTTTTTGAAATGGACCTTAGTAAATCATGGCTTAGTGTGTGTTGTTCACATTTTTTCGCAAGCGATGGGCCTTCGTCTCTTTTTAAACACCCTAACCTCACAAAACTATTGTTTTAGATAGAATATCAAATAAGTTGGACAAATAATGATTGTGGTTGCGTAAAAATGAGTCAGAATTGGCCGTTCAAGGACTTTGTGTTTTCCAGTCATTGGCGAAGTGATTTAATTGTCAGCTATGCCTTTGGAGACACGGATCTGTTTGCACGCTTGAGCTATGCTTCCAGTGGATTCTGGGACGTGTGACATTATTAAGTTAAAGAAAAGGCTGTCTGTAACATGATGATAGTTTTGATCTTGTTTTATTGTGTTACAATGACTACTGCGTACTTTATTGCTTGCCCCTTAAGATGAAAGTAGACGGGAGAGCTGGGCTCCAATGCCACATCCAAATGTTCAAACTAGAGGTCGGCTGAGACATGGAACACTGCAAAACATATTTTTGTTGAGAGAAAGTGATATGTAGGGGCTTCTGGGTGTAGGGGCAGAGCAGAAGAGGGGTGGTCTTCGATCTGTTTTGGCCATGAGCGCAATGCTGTCAGGGATGGAGAGAGTAGAGCGGGGGCCCGTCGCCAGGCAGCCGTCAACCAACTTGACCACTCATTAAAAGTTCGGAGAAAAACGCAAAATAGCAGACGCAGAGGTCATGGGCTTTTGTTTTATTTATTCTCCCAGGCCGAACTTCCGACCGCACGGTTTCAGTGGAGACGCCGATCCTTTGAGCTGGTTCTCCATCCCGTCCATCTAACAAGGCTCAGTTACAACAGTTACAACTTTGTTACCCTTCGGTTAGCAAAAAAATAGCCTTCTGTGTATTGTACTATATGTTTTTTAGGCTTATTTTTGAAAGATTTTCTCACCCACACTAACATTTGAGATCCACCAGATTTTCCTTTTTCCAAAATATACGCTTGCATTGTCCAGGGTCTGATGTCCAGGATCTGATATTCAAAAGTGTGTTTGGATCAAAAGTACCCCATTTGAGTTTTGTAGTTATATATAGCGAAGTGTTTTGTCTGAAGATATTTTGAAGAATGTTGTTAAGTTGCATTGGTTACAATAGAAATGAATGGGGGGCTGTGCTGTTTTGTTACCAACATTTTTCAAATTATCTTCTTTTGTGTTCTGCAGAAAGTCATACAGGTTTGAAATGACAAGGGTAAACGATGACAGAATTTTCATTTTGTAGGTGACCTACTCCTTTAAGTGTGAATTAAGCATGTTTAATTCAATTAAAAGCCACCGTGAAGCACCGCGGCGAGTGAAGACCGCTGTGAGGTCATTTATTCATTTACTGTCTGTGACTAAAGACCGTTATGAGGTCATCACTCAATTAAAATCCAAATGGACTGAACAACCATCAATGAGGTTCCTTGATAGTGCACGGAGGTGGGTTCAAGCTGTGTTGGCGCCAAGCTTTATGAAGGAAGCGGTGATTTATGCTGCGCGGTGCTTACGTTCGGGATTGTTTGGTGGAAGGAGCCGAGGATTTAGAGCGACGGAGGGCCGTAATGAGATCTCCAGCACACCATCTCATCCTGGCGTTTCCTCTCCATGTAGCGCAGCTTTATATGCCCCCGTACCGCTGGATACGAGATGTGGAGATATCCCGGCGTTTGTCTATTTGAGGTGGTTCGCTAACGCTCTCGGCTCGGCAAAGTGCAACCGCAAGGCAGACGTCAGTCGTCCGCCTTTGAGCAAATGTTTAACTTTCTTTCTGCAGTTGTTTGGGAGCGGTGGACGTTTCGGAGGGCCCGGTGAGAGGTGGGTGATGATGGAAGGGTTGATCTTGATGAAGAGGCCCCTCTCAGATGTTTGCTCTGAGGCATTAAGCCACTTGTCCGTCTTTTAGGGATTGAAAAGAGCAGTCACCACCTGCACCGCCTACTAAGCTTGTTTTACACATCCTGCGTTGGTAGACTCGCATTATTGGCTGTGTAACCAAAGTAAGATTTCTGGGAAACTATGTTCTCTTTTTAATAATGCCTATTATTATAAAATACTGACATTTTTGGGATTGGGAATTATCACAAATTTTGTCTATGAAATTTAAATTAAATTATTGATAATGTTTTTTTTTTTGCTTCCTAAGAAAGTTGTAAAATATAAACATAGTGTATTTTTTTTAATTCTCTAATTATTTACGCACCTTAATATCATTCCAAACCTGTATGACTTTCTTTTTTTCTGCAGAACACACAAAAAAATATTTTAAAGAGCGTTGGTAACCGAACAACATTGGCCTCCATTGACATCATATACTATATTAATATGATATTAAATTTTTTCTCATTGATGTGTTTTCTGCTTGAGTTCAACATGACATGATCGTGGTGTTAAAACTCGAAGCTTCAGTGCGACCGCAGCATCTCACTAATACAGGCGGCGAAACGAAAACGTGGATGTGTGAAACAGACTTTCCTTTCTGTCTTTTTGAGTATAGGATCTCCTAAAGCTGTGAAATAGCGTTCTTGTTAAACCCGCGGCTGTCTGCTGCTTGCCCATGCAGTAATTGATCAATATCACTCTTAAAATTCCCGACTGCTCCCCGCATGTGTCACGGCTGCAGCATGTCATGTCCTGCGAGAGTCCAATTATAAGGCTTCAGCGCGTGTGGTGTGTGTTTGGAGATGTTTAAATTGACACCGGGTGACCGCGAGGCTATCGGCTGCCCACGAAGTCTCTATTGGTAGGGTGGGTGAAGCTGCTAATTGCCCCTGTTAGCACCCTGGACTCATGCAGCGTAGCGGACAGGCAGGCTCATTACAGGGACCAGCGCTTCAGAAAAACTGCAAACCTGCAGAAGTTCAGCGTGTCGGTTCAAATGAACAATGTGAGGTTTAGAAAGGTTTAGGCCGGGGAATGACTCGCCACATTCACACGCTGCTGAAATGCCAGCTTGTTGTACCCCTCAAAGCATTGTTGTTTGGTTCACCAAGAGAGAACAAAGCGCAACGAGGGAGGGGGGATAAAGTACTGGCACCTTACTGGGTTTGATTGGTATGTGGTATAAATCGCAGATTGGCATCATCAAACGAAATACTTTAGAAAAACTGTATTTCCCACTACCCTGTTTTTATTGTTTTAAGATGTCGATCACAAAGTCTGAATGTTCTTGCCTTTGTAGATTTGTAATCTCTGAATGCTACAATCTTGTCGTGAATGATGCTTTGGTTAACCCAAAATGCCAAGTTCAGTGGGTGGTATGATTTAGCTGTTATAATGGGTGTGATAACACGGGCAAGCCGATCTCAGCCGCCTTGATGGGGCCGCCGGGGCGGATTTGTCCAGGGTATTTGGGTGGCAAAGGAGAGAGAATCTGACATGATCTCTTCTAAGAAGGCTAGAGCAGTCAGGGGCCATGAAGCCCTGGCCCCGAGATCTTAGCGAGCATGTGAGAACGGATTATTTTAGCATGGAGCCAATGAGGCTGGACATGTGTGAGAGGCCAAGCGATTAGACTTTCAACGCCATATAATGGCCTCGGGCCTCCGATCAGGTCTCAGAGAGCCATGATCCGGCCAAATCGCAAAGTCACACGTCACGTCTCTGTAAGTGTCAGGGGTGTTTAGAGATAACGCTGTGGCGGAGGTCGATTCTGATAATGTCTGACGTGTTCTGGGCTCTGGGGTCTTCTGCTGGATCTGTAATCATTACATCACATTAAGAGATGCTCAATCTTTTGTTGCTAAGCCAGCAGTGATAGGACAGTTCTTTTGTTGAACAAGAATGATCATTTCAACATCGACAGCATTTTAGACACGCTTCGGTGGCAACCGCAGCAGGCGTGACATCTTAAAGGACCTTTACACCCCTAAAAACGAAAATTCTGTCAGCGTTTGTTAGTGAGTCGCGGAAAGGAAGATGAGTTCTTGGCTTAAAGTGAAAACTGTGGACATGCTAGGATGAAAACCAAAACGTAAATCAAAAAAGCATTTTTTCAATTAGCCCCTGTTCTGGATAACTACAAATGTTACTGTGAAACAGTAACTTTTATTAATAAGTACGCCTTTGCAATAATTCCATCTCTACCCTAAAATATTTATTGTTAACCTATGTATGACTCTTTCGTCTGTGGAACACAGAAGAAGATATTTGAAAAAATGTCTCTGTGGCTTTGTGTCCATACAATAGAAGTCAGGGGAGCGATGAGGTTTGGTTACCATCATTCTTCAAAATATCTTTTGCATTCTCTAGAAGAAAGTCATACATGTTTGAAATGACATGAGGGTCAGTAAAGGAAAAAAGAAATCTTTTTTTATGGATTATTCTTTTCCCAATTGATGTTTTGCTTAACGTACAAAGTTGAGGAGCAGTGTTGGGTGTAACCAGTTACTAAGTAATCAGTTACTGTAATTTAATTACTTTTCCCTTGAAAAATTAAAGTAAGGGATTACTCTTATTTTTTCTGTAATTTAATTACAGTTACTTCTGAAGTAATTGAACTAAATACTGTGTAATATATTCAATAGTGGAAAATGACATCAAAATTATAAGTCTAACTTTAAAATGTATGCTTTAATGTATCCTTAAATTGAATATGTAATAAGTAACTAGTAATGAATTACTTTTTCAGAGTTTGTGAAAATTATTTTATGTTTATGCAAACCATTTCTTCATATGTTTCTGTGACGGCACATTCGTAGTTGCATGGTGAATTTAGGGTCGATTCATAGACAAAGTGCATACTGTAAAGTACACTAGATGGCTTCACAGGCCAGAAGTCAGTGTCTGGTTTGGCAGAAACATATCAAGCTGTTTTCTACAGGGAACTCCTGCTGTGTGACTGAAAACCAAGGCTGAACCTAAATCACCAGCATCCCTGCTAACAGACATTGCTGATTCTCAACCCCTCAAGGGTTTCTCAGGATGAGCTCAGCAATACGCCAGATCCGAGGACAGCACTGGAGGTGTGAATTTACACCTCTGTCACTCCAGCTGTGGTGTTTATTTTTTAGCCTTTCGCTGAGAAACACGCAGAGCGGTTTTATGTAAACATGCTCTCGAAGGATATTCTGTAATGGATTAGCTTTGGTTTATGTGAACTTGTACATTGGAGCATTTAAGGACTTTAACTCATCTAAGCGTTTGGCTTTTCCATCCCGACCATGTCGCGATTCCAGCGCAACCCCATAAATCACGCTCTCAAATTGAAAGGGAGAACTGGAAAACTCACAACAACAACTTCGCAGGAAAAAAAACAGGTTAAATGGAGAAAGTGACGTTATGCCAGAGCCTCTGGTATCATTGACTGGAGGAGGGCCGGGGGGGCAAAACAGAGTAAAAGATGTATTCTTTAAATGCAAACGTTCACTACTCCCCCATCCTCCAGCACTTCTGCTCATCTCCAGACGGCTGGGGGAATGCTCAAGGTCAGAACTCAGAGATGCATATCCATATGTCTTATCAGTGGCGAGGTAAAACTCCTGCTGGCGGCTCCTGTCTGTGCATAAATCACACCGAGCGCCTCATCCGCAGGATCAGGACGGGCACTGTTTGAATTTATACTCTGTAAATTCAGTTTTCTCTTAAATCACTGTCGTCTCCATAAAACTGCTGTCCTCCACTGATAAAACGAATTCTTAGTGACCTTATTTCAAGTTTACGTTCAGTGGATCTTGTTTGTTCGTGGATGGTGGCCCAAAAATGCATGGATATTTTGGCATTATTTGACATAATATCAAAGTGAACGGCATGTATAAAAAAATTAAGAGACATTCCAATTTTTTTTATGCGATCAGCATTTCTAGATGTATTATGGCTTTTCCAGTCCAGTGTGTGTTGAATTTCAACAAAATCAAACCTCAGGAGTGATAAAGTCATCCAACAGCAATGTTAAAGACTGACAGCATGTGATAAAACTCGAGGTTATCACATAAAAAAATAAATTCCCAAATACATGTAGAAATATTACTGCTGTATTGCTTAAAAGTGAATATGAACTTGTTTTCTTTGCAGTATTTGAAAAAATACAGAGCATCTTTTCTGTTATTTTCACCTGTTTCTCCAGTTTTCATTTTCTGCAATAAATGCAAATAGAAACAATGTTTTATTTGAAATTTAGGAGAACAATTGTTAGTAGTTAACAGAACAAAACAAAAATTGCCATTTTACCTAAACACGTAAGTATAGTAAATTCAGAAAAACTGAAAAATTATTTTGAAATGGTCTCTTCATTTTATTATTATTCATCAATTTTTTGGTATTGGACAATATTAATAAATTTCAAGATGTGCACAAATACTGTTTAAGGACGTTGTATGTACTAAATGAAAATTTGAGCCGTTACTTTAAGCGATTGAAGAATTCCTCCCCATGTTTAATTATGTAACACTTTCATCTGTTTGTTTTTATATGTCGTGAGACAGACGATCAGCGTGAACTGATGAGTCAAATCTATTTCCAGCCTGGAACGTGCTCGCTCACAATTCTGGCCATGCGCTGAGCTTCCCCTGCTGTTTGTTAGGAAAACGCTCGCTCTGCCACGTGGTTAACAGCCTCGCCGTCTTTTTTTTAGTGGATAGTTAACCTTGTTATAGGTGGCGTTTTATCAAGGCAAGCTGTGTCGATGTCCAAGAACTCATTTTGCTCCTTTATTTATAGATGACAAACACACGACCACTGACACACAGCACATACTGTGAGCTCTATTTATCTGGCTTGAATCCCCGTTCACACACACCTGCTCCTAAATGTGAATGTGAAAGTGAACGTGAAAGTGACCTATTAGTCAGATATGGTGACCCATACCCGAAATGTGACCTCTGCATTTAACCCATCCAGAGAGTAGTGAACACACGCACAGCAAGTGAACACACGTACACCCGGAGCAGTGGGCAGCTATCGCTGCAGCGCCCGGGGAGCAAGTGGGGGTCAGGTGCCTTGCTCAGGGGCACCTCAATCGTTACCCGCCGGTCCTGAGGATCGAACCGGCAACCTTCTGGTCACGAGTCCGACTCTCTAAAGCGGTTTGCTTTGGCACGGTGGTCCGCGGGCTCTTGTCCAAGGGGGGATGTTACTCAAGGTGACAGGTTGGGACAGCGTAGTTAAACGGTCGGAAACAGGAGCGACCGGGAGCCAAGAGGAGGCGGGTGGAGGAACACGGGCTCTTGTTGGAGGCAGGTGGTTGATAAGATGAAAGAGGGATGAGCAGCCAAGTTCAGGGCATCGAGAAAGAGGGAGAAGGAGGCATCGAGCCAAACACAACATGTCGGGGCCAGACGACCTCCGTGAGCTTCCCGTGAATTATTTCTAAGCCACACATTCGCTTTTTCTCACGTATGGGAGATCAGGAACTTGCATTTTAATTTTAGCCTGCGGTTGCAGCCATTTCTTTGCATTAATGTATTAGCTGCCGAGGCAATGGCTTTATCCTCCCGTTCATACACATCCTGTCATTCCGCTGTAGACTAGATAAATGAACTGTGGAGTGAGTGCTTGTTTGGCACCGGCGTTCGTACGTTATAGAGACTCTGTGTCTTTCTTTCACTGTATACATTGGATAAGAATTGGTAGATGGAATACAGCGGACATTCAAGTTTCCTAGTGAACCTGTTTCTTTTCTCTTTTTTTATCCCCACGAACCCCCTTGAGTTCAAATCACCGTGTAAATGCTTTAACAGATGCAAAGCTTAAAACTCTTCATGATTATAAAAAAAGATGAATGTCGTGAAGTTTGTATGTGGGTAATTGACTGACATTTGTCTCATACGGCATGAGCAACATGAATGGATTCACTGCATACTGTTCTTAAGTTTATCCATCACTGCCTGATTCTTCTTTAATGAGATCGACAGCCGTGTTCATTGAGACCCACCTTGACTCGCGTCCTGAGAGTCGCTGTGCTTTTTTTTGCGTAGCTGAATTCGCCGCATCCCCCGTGCTCACCCTAAGTCGAGCGCAGGAAGGAGAATGGAATAGATATCAGACGTTTCATCATGTGATGCAAGAGACCAGAGCCCTTTGAATGTCCCCGAAAAATTTCCCTCTTTATTTTTCTGTCCCACTATGTTTCCATCTCTAGAAACGGGTTCATTGTCATTCTTATTTTGTTCCTCATTTACGATTATTGTGCTTGATCTCAATACAGCGAAATAAATCTCTCAGCAAGCCTGAGTTAACAGATCCCAATGGTGGCTTTTATAGGTTTCCCCCCGATTTGTAAGCGAAGGATCATTTTCCCTCCGTGGCAGCGTTAGCGCTGTATTCGGTGGAAAGCCCGCCGCGACCTCGCATTGACTGAAGTGCAACATCGAACAAGTCGCCAGCAACCTCAGCGAGCGGGACTCGTAGCCCTAATCAAAAGGGAAATGTATCAAAATGGAAAATGAATTAATGGTCTCTTGTGTTTGGTTCTACAGGGCCCCTCAGGTTTCTTTACTGGGGAAGACAGAGACAGATGGGGCTTCGGGTCGAAAGAAAGGTTTACCTGTGTAAAGGGATAGCCGCCTAGCGAGTGTCCCACTGTTTCATTGCGTGGTGTTGAAATCAATACTGTTGTTATTTTGGAAACAATTCCGTACGAGTTACCAAAGCCGGCTGTATTTCATACTGAGATGAGAAATGCACTGTGGTGACAGTTTGCAGTAGCATTATTGTATTGTTTTTCCATCTAGTTTCGATCGCCAGGGATAGTTCACCTAAAAATGAAAATTGTGTAATCATTTACTCACCCTCAAGTTGTTTCAAACCTGCATAGACTTGGTTGTTCTGCTGGACGTAAAGAAAAATATTTGGAAGAATGTTTGTGACCAAACAGTTCTGGGCAGGGGTGGACTGACCAATAGAACATTCTGTCAAAATCCAGTACGGCCCTCCCACCGCGACCAGGGGTGGCCCGGTCATCTGGAGTATCGGAACTTTTTCCGGTGGACCGCTAATGTAGTGTGCCGTCTTGGATGCTCGGGCTGGAAATATGGACGTTATTAACATGACTTCACGCAACGTGAAGGCTTTAGTGAGACGGACACGTCTACATCTAACGCAGTGATACGTCACAGCAACCACAACCCCCCCCCCCCCCCCCCCCCTGCCCCAACACAGGTAGAGGTCCCCCCGCCCCACCCCGCCCCCACCAACCCCCCCCCCCCCCCCCCCCTGTCGACAAAAATGGTAGAGGGCTGCCGCAATCAGACTCAGCCTACAACCCAACATCCCCCCCCCCCGTCGCCGAACTCCAGGGCCGTTTTTGCTTCCCAGTCCGCCCCTGGTTCTGGGGCGCTATCGACTACCATAGTAGTTCATAATAGTCAATGGTGTCCTAGAACTGTTTGTTCTACTTTTTGATCTATTTTCTGTATATTTAGCTAAATACTGTAAAGCATGTCTTTGCATGTGTACTTGGGTGGTCTGACGTGAAGACAGGTCAGGTGTACAGTAGTACTTGCTGAAAACAACATATAACAATATAATATATGAAGTCAGAAATCAACATTAACTCTCGTTGTTTACTTAAAACATATACATGGTTTTATCGTAAATGTCTTAAAATTCATTCAAGTAACTTGAAAGTAACTCTGTTTGCCCGACACCATCGAGCGCAGCACAATGATATATACGTGTCTAATGGAATAGTCGGGACATGAGAGATTTACACTCATGCATTCCACGCAGGGAACGCGAGGGCTTTCTGAGCCCTCCACCGATGCTTATTTATTTATTCCCTTATGTCGTACCTCCGTCCCGCTCCGCGCAGGCAGCGTGCACTCTTAAATCTGCTGCTTGCCATCTCAAGGTGAAAGGGATAAATTCACCTCCCCTGCTATCCGGGTTTGCTTCCATACATGTCTACTCAAAAGCATTTTTCCTTTGCTTTACAGCTCACTGGCTCAAAACCTCCGCCTTTGTCCCGGATGCCGATGAGGGGCAGCGACGATTACGCCATGTCAGTGGGGATTGACTTGTCATGTTGAGATTTGGCATTTAGAATAATGTCCTTTTTTAGGGTACACATGGACAGACTTGGCGCAGCTTTCAAGGGAGGAGATTTTTGATACAAGACAGGCTGTCCTCGCTATTCCAAGCCTTACTAACTTTTTCATTCTTTTTGTACAGTGTTTTTCGTTAGATAGAGTATTGATCGCATCAGTTTGGCATGCTTGCAGAAGTTTTCTCGTGTTTCTCAGTTCCCCTTGTAGTTCTTTTTGGTTTCTCCGTTCATCTTTTGCATTTGATGCCTGCATGCATCTTTTACTGAGGAGGCAGCTTTGTGCTGATTTGAGGGAAATGGAGATGAATAATATCAGTCGGAAACATCCGTACACACAACAGCGTAAAGCGCTACACAACACAGCTTACAACATTAAAGATGTCAACTCCAAGACTCTTCTGATTGGCGTCTTCAGCCGTTCAGATGAAGTTAAATAATTACTGATATCATTATCAAATCCTCTGTCTGTGCCAGTTGAGCGTCTTGGGACAACAAGTGTATACTTCCCAACTGCAATACTGAGGACTTTTTATGTTAAGGCTGTGTTCGGTTATAAAATAACTGTTCATTTTATGTTGAATTTATATTCATATTAGTTTCTGCTATATTAATGTGTTAAATTAAATGAACACTACTCAACAGTTATTGAGGTCTATCGGAAGTTACTTTTGGGCCACATAACGTTTATGTCTTTGCAGCTAAAACCTTCTGTAGCTGCTTTGCAACTATTCCAAATTGTGGAAAAATGCTATAGAAATAACTTTGAGTGTTATATAAAAAGTCCACGCTATCATACCGTCATGAAGAATTACTATGTTATTATTCTTGACTACAGACAACTAAATCTGACATGAGCGCACTTCTTTCTGCAATCCAAGAAAATGAGGAGCAGCTTCTCGTTTTCCGACATATTCAAACACAGCACAGCTGTCCGGCCCCGACCAAAGCAGAAGGCCATAGAACAGATCTGAAGCTAATTTGGCTAACAGCGTTGGCTCGGCATCAGTCCCTCCTGCCCTGCCGGCTAACAGGACACCTGATAGCCGGCCTCCGGGGAGCTCCTCACAGCTGCACTTCTTAAGAGCTAATTTCCCTAATAGCACAGAGAACCAAGCGGCCATCTTTTCCCTTATCTCGCTATATCTTCTTTTCATCTGCTCTCATTCCTTTGGTGCCGTGCCATCGGATGGCCCTTGCGCTAGGTATCCAACGCAAGCAGACATATGATGGCGCTGTGTGTTTAAAAAGAGAGCGCTTTCGTGATCTGTGTTTATAGAACGCTTAAGATCCTTACTGTTATATCGGCCTCTTATTTCAGTGTGTTTGTATTTGTATAATGAGGGGATCTCTAAACCCACTTCAAACTCATCATGAGTAATTACCGCCGCAGCGGCTTTGTTTGCGGAAAGCGTGGCATCTGCGCAGGATATGTTTGTTTTGGCCGGCGGCCATTTTGACGCTGCGCGTTAACATGAACAAATATCTGTTTGTGTGCGTGTTCACTTTAGCCTGAACTACACTACGTGTATGTCTGCCTCTCTAATAGAAAAGCCATCTCGTCCCCAGGCTGTGATTACACGGAGGGCAGTGGGGTTGACTTCCACAGGGGGGCATCCTCCACCCCTTCATCCCACATCAAAGCAGCTCTGTCTGGCAATCAAGGCCAAAGAGCCCCCACTTTTCCCGCCCCGCGTCTGTGTACAGTACCATCGGGCCGAGAGGAACGATTGACTTGTGAAGGACTTCATTAAGTCCACGGAGACATCCCGAGTCCTCCATCCATCTGTTTTTTTCCTCTCTCTCTATTTATCTCTCCGTATTCCACATCCGCTCCCTGTTTTTGATCGCTTCTACTTTGGCTTAGAGGTCAGGTTTATGTGAAGAACACACGTTCAACCAGATAGATGTGGGAGTTCTTGATGTCTATACGGTTGGGTTATTTAAATATGGAAAGTTTGGGTGTTGTGGTTGTACCTGGTGCTGTTGATTTAACTGCTGGTTGTAGGATTAAGATTCACAGTGAGGTCATAAAGTATGAGATCATATTCAAAATCTGGAATTGTTTTTCTTTGACGCATGTTTAAGATTTTAAAAAATGTAAAACCATGATAAGTTATGACACATCACGAGGAAGAAAAATGAAATTCTGCACTAGATCACGTTAAATCTTTTATATAAGATTATTATTTCTTGTTTGTTTCATTGACGAACACAAGATGCTTCTTGGACCATTCTTACATTCTGTTGGAACAACATAGATTTTGTTTGTGAACTTGTGAATGAAAGCGGGACAAACAGAAATTGTATTATACAAATTCACATTTAACTTTGCACAAAAATGATGTTTGTAAGTAAATCTTTTGAAATTAAAGAGAACTGCTGAAGACAGAAAAAAGAAATGTATCTTAAAGTGAGACTACATTTGTATTTGTGTCTGATGCCTCTCTTTCTTCAGTGTTCTGTGTATGGAAGGACAGGCTTTGATCTTGAGCTTTCTCCATCATTCCCATCTCTCTCTCTCAAGCGCTGGCAGGTTTCAAGAGGTTTTGCTCCTCTATCCCAGTCTGATTCACTGACTCATCTGTGGGAACACCTGTGAAGATTAGTGTCTGGCCTGGAAAAAGGCTCAAGCTATTTTAGTCCAGAGGGGGATGAAGGTGGGTGGCCTGCCGTGTCATGTGATGGCCATATTACCACCCTCCTCCTCCTCCACCCATCATCTTTTGTCTCTGTTAGATTCTTAAATAGTGATTATATAAACCTTACGTAATATATATGCATAACCTTAATACTTCATGAAGAGTCACTCCTCTGTATATTGTCTCCATCCATGGCTTTCTTTTGGCTCTCCAAGCCTTTGTTCCCTCCGCAGTCGACAGCCGGCGTATTCCCCTCCCTCTCCGCCACCCGCCGTAAGCCGCACGGGTCGAGGCTTGAGCGCTGTGTGAATCTGAGCACATGAATCCTTTAGAGATCCCATTTTCCGCCGCTTTTCTCCGAGGTATGATCGGCATGTTCGCGGTCCGGCTCGCTGATTCCCAACAATGTTAACACGTGTCCAACAAAGAGGAGACGCGTACCTCCTCCGCCTTGCCAGGCCTTTCATCTCCACACCATGATATCTGATAAACCGCCGGCCAGATCCCCCATTGTGCCATTGCGCTGCCGGCCGGTGTGTGTGCGGATAGCAGCTAAAGCCCTTTTTGACACTGATCCACACCTTTTCTCTCCTCTCTCTCCCAGTCTTTCGCCCTAACTCCCTCTCCTCCCCGAACACACGTCTTTAGCACATACTCGCGCTCGGTGAAAAGAGGCTGAAAGGTGGATGTCGCCCTGCATTAAGATCCGTGGTGCTTTCACCTGCTTTGGCGAAATGAACCAAAGGAGGAAACATACTCCACCAGTCCGTCCATATCTTGTTGTTGAGACTAAACGGCTCTGCCTTTGTTTCGGTTAGATTAGTTAGTTTTACAAATTTACAGCTTACCCTGCTAAAATGTGATACAATTTTTTAGGGGCGTGTTTATATTTTAAATATTGATCTATGAAATAGAAATTGTATTTGTTGTAAGTAATGTAATGGAAGTTGTAGTTGTAGTAAGTTGCATGCACTAATTTTGGCCACATGCACACTAAACACACTTGTCTGTTCTCTTCTTAAAGGCATAGTTCACTTCAAAATAAAAATTGATAATTTTATAAATGTCTTTGTTGTGATGAACACAAATGAAGATATTTTAATGAAAGTTTGTAACTAAGTGGTTTTGGGTCACCATTGACTCCCATAGTAGTCTTTTGTTCTACTATGGGAGTCATTGGTGACCCAAAACTTTCATTATAATATCTTCGTTTGTGTTCAGCACAACAAAGAAATGTATACAGGGTTGTAACAACTGCAGGGTGAGCAAACGTTTATTTTGGGGTGAATTATTCCTTTAATGTTGTAATGTAAATGCTAATGTTAGTTATTCTAAATATAGTTGAGCTTTTTGCCTTCAACGTTTCTCCTTTTCAGCCGTGAGACGTCAGACCGTTGCTATGGTTATCATTGCGGTTATCGTAAATGTGGTTGTTACCCGAAACATGCAGTGTGTATGCGTCCTTTGTGTTTTTAAATTTTTTCGTTTTTGTAACGTGCGTGTTTGTGAAAAACAGCCGATGTGCTCGAGCATGTCTGAGATCTGGCAGAACAATAGCCCAAAAATGTTGCAGACTCAAATGAAGTGCTGTCGTCAACACGGATCGTAACGCTACGGGCGATAAAGTGCCTGCCAAGCAGGGCAGCCTGAAAATAGCTGCTTGACTCTGTCTGGGCTTAACGTCACTCCACACATGTAGTTATGTGTAGATCTGCCTTTTTTCTGAGGTATTACTGTCAAATTCCAGTGTTCATGTCTTTAAAGATATCATAACGTAGCAAACAGCGATCGGTAACGATTAGTAATGATGAACAGTGACGCTTGCTGGTATGTTTATTGCCACAGGTTTTTTGCTCGTTTCTTAGCCTTTTTAGATGAACAGCAAAAGTAGACAGAACAGTGGGGGAGAGCGAGAAAATCAGGTTGGGGATGTGATGCAGGCCAGACTTTTGATTTGTATTTGATGGCGTTTTATTGTTTTTACCTTAATGAGTAAACGCTGTATGACTTCTGCATATTTCTCTCCTTCTCTCTCGCTTTCTTTCTCATGCTTAGGTTTTGTAGAAATAATGTGAACGCTACAGCTCTCTGCGCCCTAAAATTACACTACTTTGTGATCTTTTGGTGAAATTGTGCATATAATGTCAGAAAACTCAGAGCTCAGCATGTTCTCCGCTCCAAGACGCTGCTGTAAAACGCTGGCTGGCTTCCTTTCTTCCTGATTTTACTCCTCTCGCTCTTAAATTCTCAAGTAAAGAGGACAGAGATTGAAATCGAGAAAACTGAGCCGTAAAAAAACAAGTCTCACGGGACGCTTCAGTCAACCCTTCATTTAAATACCACGCTGTGTTTTTTAACTTTAATTGCTCTTGTATTGCCAATTTCTTTCAGCTATAATCTCTTCTTAACAAAACGGATTTCACGAAAAAAGGCACGGGGAAAAGAAACGCTGCCTTTTCACTTGATTATACGTTTGCCGTGCCAAGCAATTATCCTCCTTAAATATCTTATTCTTTGAAAAGGGAAGGAGAGAGAAAGATTGACTTTTAGAGGGCAAGAAAGAGAACGAAAGCATGACAGGCGATAGTTTTGAAAAGCAACGATCCCAGGGTGCGAACAGGGTTTCTTTCTTGAGATATTTATTTCTTAGACATTTACGGCAAATACAGTGAAGAGAATTCTGTTTGTTTTAAGTCCCTCACTCGATCATGAACCTTCCCAGACAGAATCTGTTAAAAACTGGATTTTGTATGAATTTCCCGAAATAAAAATGAAGAATTCCTTTGTATCTCTTAGCTCACATGACACTGACAGAAAGGGACTGTAACGTCACACTAGAACTTGGGGTTTTTGCCTCTCCCTTTCTCTTATCATTCTTCTATCCTTCCCTTTTCTGCTCCTTTATTCTTTCCTTCTCCCTCTCCTCCTTGCTCTCTCAATCATTTATATTGTGTGCTTGGATGTCTGACCCATTTCCTGACTCGACTCCATACCTGCCATTCCAGCTTTTTAATCCCAGTGCCTGGAACGTTCTGGAACACTTCCGCACTAAAAGCATCGAGCAGGGAGTCGGCGGATAATTCTCAGATTCTCAGATTTTGTCTAAAGATTTTTCTGGCTGAATGTGTCTATGGGGGGAGCACTTGGCTATACTTAGGGGACGAATCGTCCCAGTTAGCTAAACCTTACAAACGGTGATGTCCTCAATTGTAAAATTGGTTTATCTGCTTTTTAAGAAAACTGAAGAAGCCCAGAGCATGCCCTCATGACTCAAGTTCATTAACAAATAAGCTAAGGGTTCGTCCCAAAAAAATAAGGTTAGAAATGTATTTTTTTTACGAATATTTGCTTACGAGTGTGTTGGTGATTGACAGGCTAGCCATGGCAGCATGCTGGCTCAGCCATATTTAGACAGGAAATGGCTCTCGCGGTATCTTGAATCTTGCTTGTTATATCTACCTCCTATTACCGAGAAAAATCTCTCTCCTTCTCTTTCTTTTGCCCTGTTTTTCTGTGGAGAACTTTTCCGGTTAGATTGACAGGTGAGCCACAGTGCTGGCCTCACGTCACAAGTCACTCTGTAGCTGTCGCCATGCGGACGTCTGTCATAGGTGCTCAACTTCTTCAGCAGATTCAATTTGCTGACACACACACACACAGAACGAGAGAGAGAGAGAGAGAGAGAGAGAGAGAGAGAGACAGAGAGAGAGAGATTTAGGAGAAAAGAGAGGCGGGTAATGTGGAAAAGATTAGTTGGGATGGCTAGAGGGGAGAAAGGCTGATATGTGCTTCTCTATCTTGTCATCTCTTTCAGCTGGAATGGGGTGAGAGAGTCTGAGCTGTCTTGCCTTTTCTATCCTCCCCTCTCTCGCTCTCCCTTCCTTTTGCTTGTGTGGTCCACAGCCCGGAGAATTTTCCTCCCCGGCAGCTGCTCTCAGCCTCTTAAAGTTCCTCAGAGTGGCTCTGAAGATGAAGTTTGTGATACCGAACATCAGCAGGAAGCGAGAGGAGAAACATACCTCTGCTCTGCTTTTGTTCTGTCTTGAGAGAAAAACCCTCTTTTGAAAAGCAGGCTCTAAAACCTCGGGACTGCTCCCAAAGAACATCTTGAACGCTTCAGAGGGAACGGGGATAAAAAAAAACGCTGACTTTTTGAAACCTCACACACCCAGGTGTGTCAAAGACTCGCTTTGAAAGGCGAATCGATCACTTTACCTTTGTTTGACCGGCTTGCACCCAAAGCTTTTTTCCCGTTATTATTCAAAGCGTGAAACTTCAAAGCGGGATCTTTCACCAGCCCCGGTGCGGCCCTGCTCTCTACCCAAACGCTTGTCTGTCTCGGAGAGGCCCACGAGTTGTGTCTGAGCACTTAGAAGTGTCAGTTTAAGATGAGATCCAGACCTTCATTCCCCACTGTAAAGGGCTCCATGGCTGGTGCGTCCTGCTGGGGCCAGAAATCTAGCCCTCAGGGGCGCTGCTTCAGCACCAGCTCCCAGAATCTGCAGCGCTGAAGCCGTAAAAGGAGCTAACGTGTGTGAGGGTTGTGGTGTTTGGTTGCGTGTCTGTCTCGAGTTGTATGATCAGATCCTCCTTAGAAGTCAATAGACATGCACCAATGTTAAAACTTTCATCTGTCTTTTTTTTACTGAAATCTTGGCCAATATATAATGCATCTGAACAGTTTTGCTATTTGAGAAGCTTTTGCCTCTCTATCGCCATCTCTGTTTTATACATCAAATTACTATACAGTAAATATCTTTATACGAGTCAAATTACATCAAACTTTCCCACCAAATTGTACAGGACAACACAAATGATAAATTATTGGTATGAGCTTTACTGTTGTGATGTTTTTTGTACTTCATCTCAGTTAGTACGATGTTTGTAAATTAAACTTTTTTAACAGCAGCCGCACTGAAGCTTACAATCGAATGTAGGATTTGTGATCACATAAATCAAACTTTCTAGAATGTCATATCGCTGCTGTCCTTCTAAAACCTCATATTTTGTTATTTTTGTCACTGGGTTTTGCAAATATCTAACCCAAAAAACTTTTCAAAACACAGTATTTATCTCTAAAAAATTCAGTCATTTTCCATTTCCTAAAACAGCATTTGAGCGTCCGAGGTTTTGAAAGGACAGCGACGATGTGTAATATCAACAGCCAAATATTTTTGTGTTTAACGTGCTTTTTAAAATATGATAGTTGTTGGCCTTTAAGGATAGATGACAAATAATAAATAATGAAAATTGTCAAAACTGATCACAGTGCTTCTCTTGTAATATTAAGAGTTGCCCACAAGTGCATTTTTTCTTTCCCATTTATTTGAAAATGCTGAAACATGTTCCAACCACCTACATGTGTATAATAAATGAATCCTGCGCATGCTTCAATGGTGGTCCGAATGCTCTCGCCCAATTTCAGCACTTTAGTTAAGCGACTGCACGTTATTGACCCCCGAATGAAAAGTGTCACGGCGGTGGTCCCAGGGGGACGTCTGGTGACAGGAATGTTTGAGGACGTCCTCCGCGTGACATTGATTGACGAGCAACTGTTCTAGTTCATTCAGTGTTGCCGTGACGATGTTTCACCAGCGCCTCTGATTTCTGTCCGTCTGTATCTTTCCTTTTATCACTTGATCTGTTTCTTTTCTTTTCCCTGTTAGCACCCAAACGCACAACAGTAAGACGGATCACTCAGCTCTGGTTCTGCTTATTGCTCGTTTTTGTTTGTTTTGCACTCTTTTCTCTTTTGATTTCTGTCCTTACACTAATTTTCTGTCTGACTCTCTCCAGACACACAGCTTCAACACAAAGCAAAAACAGGTGGTCGTCTCAGATCAAGGCATAAGGGACTGAAGACCAAGGATGTTTTCACACTTGAATCATCTTCGAATAACACTCAGACCCTTTAAAATGGAACAAAATGTGAACAAAGTGGAAAGGACCCACTTCACTTCCATTGCATGTTTACTCGTTTTGGTGGTCTCGATATACTTTTGAAAATTGATTTTAATTTGCCTTATTGCTGCTGTTAATAATACATGGCATATTGTTCATCAAATGTAATCTAGTTGTCTTCATTTCTTCACTTTAAAGGGTTTGGTTCATATAAAGTTCATTTCACACATTTTTACACCAACCAAGTGTGAAAACACCCATAGATTGAGAGAGAGAACACAAAGAGCAAAGAGAAATTTTAGGGTTTAAAAGAGGCAGATTAAGTAGCGCCACGAGCACCAGAATCAATGTGACAGGTGTGTGTGTGTGTGTGTCTGCTGTCATCTCAACAATAGGAGCTGACACCCAGGTGATTAGCAGGCATTATGGTTTGTCGGAGGGCTTGAGGTGGAAGAGTTGAAGGGGGCTTGGGGTCTCATTAATCTCTGTCTGTCTGTCACGAGTGCCCCCCAACCCCACACCAACTTCTCTCCACACCCAGCCTGTCCATCACACTCCATCTAGGCCTCTCTGTGTTTTTCTTTGGATAGTTAAAGAATTACACACACACAAAGTGCACCACACCTATGAGGGCTCTGCGTCTGTCACTCCCTCTCTGGGGGAATATGAGTAATCGTACATTTTCTGCCTGTGTTTGCTCGGTTGTCTTATCTGTAGTGGCCATGACAGGCTACTGGTGTGTGTTTTTCCATCGTTTAAAGGACATTGTGAATAAGGTTATGTAATGATAATTTGTCACAAGTGCTGCGTGCTAAAGTAACTGGCACTATTAAATACATACTTCACGTTTGGACTTTCAGTTGGACACTTTTATATAGTTTTTCTTGATGATCTATTTTAAAGAGTGTTTTTATAGAACCCACGTCGTGCTTGCCCTTGACTCATTCGTGGCCCCGCACAACATTTAGGTGACTGTAAATAGGCAAACCGGGTTCTGTACACCAGTGGTTTTCTGCACACCGCTCCCTGCCGAGAGGTGAAACTCGATTCCCAATGCTACGTTCGCGCTGGCCGTTTCGTTCTCCGGGACCCCAGCAGAACGGCATGCTGGGTAGGATGCAGAGCAGCTAACGCAGCCTGTCAGCACAGCCGAGGGTACAAGGAGATGGATGTAGGGAAAGAGCGAGCTTTTTGGTCTTTCTTTGCCTTGCTTTTTTCCCCTGGGCAGACAAAAAGTATGTTTTACACGGTGGCTTTTGCATGTACCAAATGTAAGTGTGTGTGCCGATTTTAAAGAGTGTGGACGAGTGTGTTTTGTCAGCTCTTAGGGGACAGCTGGGACTTGTTAGGGGCCCAGGAAACTGAGGTTTGTGGAGCAGAAAGAACAACAGGGATGGGGGGGTGCTGGCTATGACAGGCCCCTTCTAAACCTCTAGCTTCCCCATACTGCGCTCCATTCATGGATACATGCACAAGATCTCCATGGTTATTTTTTTGGTCGCACATAAGATGGTCTTAGGATGTCTTCTGTGATATTCGTTTTGTCACACACACCCAGGGAGCAGAGATGGTCCTCCACACCCCAGCTGTCAAATGCTGTCAGGTTGTATGTACACACACACACACACACACACACACACACACAGCAGGGCTCATGGGACCTGTAGGCATCAGCAGGGGTGTATAGAGTACAGCCACTGCCTCTCATGAGTGATTCAGTGTCGCCACATCTGGCTGCTGTGATGGACGTCTGGGGGTAAGGGCAATTAATTTGCCCTTGCGTTGGCCCTACACTGTGGTCTCCTGACCCCATACTGCTCATTCCTCATACTGTTATTGTCATATTTTCTTTTTATTCCCCCCCCCTCCCCCCGAGTAATTTGTAAGGAAACATCAGATACACGAATATAGTGAAGACTACAAAGAAACATGACCAAGAACTCCATTTCGTTTCTTGAGCAACTAAAATGAAATGGCAATAAAGATGAACGGACATCTCGGTGTGAACTGTCCAAATTGCAGTTAAATGCATTTAGAAACAGATCATTTTGTCATACATGAACCCGCTCGCATACACAGCAGTCTGAGAGATGGAGGGGATATCATGTACTAAAAGTGCTGCTCGGGGACTTGTGCGCAATGGTGATATCAGACAGATCTTGGCAAAGCGAGCCAAGTTTTAATGCGATTCATTGCATACACGCCTATGCAACTTTCCTTATTTTTGCGAGCACGTGTCCGTACGCGTTCGTCGGTCTGCGTCCGGCGCTTTGACGTGCATTAAACCCTTCTTTCTAAGTGGGCGAGAAACCCCACTCGCTGTCGATTGCTCAACTCAAACACAAGTGCAGTGGGACACGTTAAAACCTCAGCTTTCCAGAGTTAAGCCCTTAGACTGAAACCCTGCCCTAATTAAAGGAATAAAATAAACAGCAGAAACGCAAATAATAACATCGTAAAGCCGTGTTACAAGAGCTGGCACGGGCCGCGCTGGCGCTGCCGAGGTCCAACCTGTTAAAAAGAGGGCAGGCGGCGGCGGTGGGCGGCTGCGTCGGCCGTTTATTGACAGCTGTAATGTGGTCGACCAGGCTGGTGCCAAAAGTGCTGTTTCCACCCCGATCGGGCACGGCCTCTGCTAAGATGGCATGGCGGCACAAGCGCCCGACTGTGTGTTTATGCCTCCCAGAATGTTCCTGGTAGAGGACAGGCCTTAATTCTCTTGTAAAGTGAAGGAAACAGTCCTCCACCCTGCCCACTTCCATTCAGCTACTAATGGCAAGTTCGGGTGTCTCAGACACAGGCTGGTTATTTCTTTGGTGCCACACGTTCCCGCAATAAACTAAAAAGTAGACAGTTGATGAGCGTATAAGCAAGGCTGTAACTACATATTATTTTGTTTTTTTAGGGACTTTTGATTGAAAAAATATTTATGAATGCACTGTAAATGGTCGGGTTTAATGATCATATTCATTCTTGCAAAAGGTTCAAGAGTAACAACGTAGACAGCAAACTACCGTACCATTGGGAAACTGGACTTTTTGACAAACATTGATCCTTGCAGTAGTGATTTATGTTGGAGATATACAAACTATTTGGAGTCTGCTGCAGAACCTAAGTGGAGCTCTTAGAAGTCTTTGGCTAGCTGATTGGTATCGCAGAGAAAACACTCCAGTATTTGCTGGATTTGACTGGGAGCCATTAAAGGTATCAGAGCACCAATCATTGGGTCAGATAAAGAAATGGGTAGAATGGAAAACAGCGCCGGGTGAGGTTGTTTCCGTTGTGCAGGCAGCTACAGGTTCTGTTTTAGGGGATCAAGGAGATTCAATTGCCGGGGCGATAAAAGCCTTTTAAGTGTTTTTCTGAAGCCGTTCAGCTCAGAGGTGGCTTGGCCTCGTTTATCAGGGCTGCGGAGCGAAGCTGCCACGGGTCGGCCGTTCCGGGCGCGCTCCAAACCATCTGTTCAGCCTCACTCCCTGACAACGCACGGGTGACATCATGACATGCGGTGTGGAGAGCGGAAAAATTCCTCCTGTCCATCGCCGGAGGAGACACCGGACAGCTGTCGCCCCCTCAAAGAGGAGAGCGGGGAAAAACGGGGTGGGGAAAGAAAACAAGTGAAAGAGGGAGAGAAAAGAAGCCATCATCAGCGAGGGTCTGGCAGGTGTGGTGGTTTTGCTCCGTCATCACCGCCCTGCCTGTTTGAACCTTCAGCGCTGTATCTGGAAGGGATTATGACTGTGGCTCTGGGGTTAAGCTCTCTCAGCATTTGCACCCATGTCTGATTTCCCTGACAGCTTTTCTTGTCCTTTTCCACATTGAGCTATTCTTACCTGTCGCTCCAAAATCTCTTGTGATTCGAATGAATGCACTTTGATAGACGTTTGCTCGGATACCTCTATAGTTCTCCAGCTCTCCGAATTGCATTTTCAGCTTAGACTGGTTTTGGGTGGTACGCCTTGCTAGTTAAGTAGATGCTTTGTAGATTTTGGAGAGGGCTTAAAAATCAAATGTTTCCCAATGCAGTTGGATGAACAAAGATTGCGGCGTATAAAGTTTCAGAAGTGAGCAAGAATCTCCATTTCTATAAAAATGCCATTTAGACGGTACGCATAACTCTGTGTAACTTCTAATGGACTTAATGTGCCCGTTTATGACAGGCAGGTTAATGAGGGTGAGAGAAGATGGGATCGGGGTGGTCTTGCACTGAGAGAGACGAATTACACCCACGGATGCATTATATTCATGGGGGGCTCGTTGAAAGTAAAGTATCTGAAAGACTGCCATCTTTAGGGAAATGACCAACCCAGATGCACGCCACGTGGAAGCCTACAGCATAAAAATCATTGGCCCCTTAAGAGACATTTGGCAATTCTGTCTTTGGACAAGCGTGAAGTTTATCAGGATTTTAGTTAGTAATGAGGCTGCGTTTTATTACACTCTCTTGTTAGTTATGAGATTCATACCTTATGCCGAGCTATGAATCAGCATATTGTGCACAGGAATTCGGGCTTTAGCGAGGAACTTAACATACATTGACTTGATGCATTGACATGAACTTTTTGGGGTTGTCCTTTCTGTTGTTACATGGAAAGAATCAGTGAAACAGAGTTAACCTTTTTCTGTTTTTTAACCATCACATTTTTTTTATAAGAATGTAGTATTGCATGAATTTTCTAGTTTTTTTTATGTATCACTTTTACAGTTAAACATTTTAATTGCTTTTCAAAGTTATGTCATTTTTGTAGAATATAATGCAATCGTTTTCCAAATGTATGAAATACATTTTACATTTTTATTGTAGTTTTTTCCTCCAAAAATGATTTGGTCCCTCGATTTCTCAGACATCCTTTTTTGGCATTGACCCCTTTTCTAACAAGATCACTCTATGCCAGTTTACTGCATTGTTTTTCTTTTTTTGCATACTAGGAATGAATGAGAAACAAACAAGCTCTGAAAGTCTGTTAAAGACTGAAATAAGTCTTTGATGACTGATTTAGCCACACCCGTAATTTTATGGAACGGGATTGAGTTTGACCTATATTTGAAGATGGCTGTGCACCTTTTTGGCCCGGCCCGGCCTCTGTGGGCCCCGAGTTGTTTTATTGCATTCAGTGTGGTGTTTGTAATTGGGTTGCGGCCAGTGGGGTTGAGGGCACTTCATTTTGGTCTGTGGTAGCTTCACTCAGTACACTCCTCCTGTCTTTGTCGATCCAATAAATGGCAGCATTTATGAAACCACCTTTTCATCCGTTTACCAGATGACGTAACCGGCGCTTCCCGCCAACCGGCTTTGGTCGACTCTTTATTTAACGCATAGAGAATGGTTGACGAGAATGGAAAAAACACGCTCCGTCTGCGTTGCGGTACCAGCGAGTAGAACGTGCATGTGCATTATAAGGATGACCACACACGACTCTACGGTTCCTGGGTTCCCCGCGGGCCAAGTTGTCCTGCCAGGCCTGTTTGTGGAGGAACTTCTGGAACACATCCTTCAGTACGTACGTTTACTCTCACAACTTCTCCAAGAGTTTTGACCTGATACAGTTTTTCTATAGGAGGAAATGTTTGAAGTAGGTGACCGACCTTGGGATGAACATTTCCTTTTCTCTTTTAAAAACAGATGCAGTCACACGTGTGGAAACCTAACCTGGGATCGTGTCTAACTAAATTTTGTTTAGCATTTGTCTATATATATATATATGCACACACAAATTTAGAAAACAAACTGTTAATAATATATTCTTTTATATTACTAATGTTTATAATAGCATACGAGAGGCTTTTCTTCTCAAACCAAACAACCTGTGATGATCAGATCAAATCTTAAATGACTGTGACATCACCACCCACCTACAACGAGATACAAACACAGCTTGTCGCTATATCTGTGTGACCTTATTTCTACTCATCTACTAAAAGAAAAGCTTTCAGGGTGCACATGTAGGGTTCAGCATGCCGTGTCTTCCTCTCACCAAACACACAATGAAACATTAGAGAAGCTTCACTGCACCAATAAGTCACAACCGTTGTCATGGTCACATTAGTCACAATGAAAAACCGTGTGCTGTCTAGAAGCCGCAGAACATATCGGACTAATCCACGCGTGCGTTTTAAAACCATCGACGTTGTAGACATGTCACGGGGGGGAAATGCTTTGGGATGTTTCTTGAAGCTGCAGTGGCTCGACCGTTGCATGGAGCGCTGGGCTTTGGGCTGTATGTCACATTGACAGGCATAATCCCTCGTACGGTGTCCAGCGGTAAGCCTCGATGTTCCCGAATCTCTTCTGCTCAGACCTAACGCATCTTTCTCCCACTCCTCCATCTGTTTCAATAATGGTTTCCGCAGGTGCCACTCCTAACCGAGCTCCATTTCCCAGAAAGCAAGTTCTGCCCTCCTCCCTCGCCTTCCTCTCTCCCGCCACGCTTAGGTTTGTTTAGAGGCCCCAGCTGTGTTGCTCGGTGCAACTTTGCCGGCGTTTCCCAGGTAACGGGTTTTTGAGTGGACTCCGGTGAGCTGGAGCGGTCTGCTGAGAAATGCGTGTTCCTGGTCACGCTCTGCGTAGCGTATCTGAAGTGGTCACGGATTGACCGGCTTTTCCCATCTTCCACCACCTGCTCCGGCTGTCTTGTCCAGTCCGCTGCCGCATCACAGGGCCTGTCTGTCTGTCTGTCCGTCTAACCACGGTCTGGGTTTGTTTGGTACGTTGTTTTTGCCACAAGGATTTTGTGTAGAAGTTTGCGAGTGTAAATACAGGATGCTGCCGAGTGCAGTTTGTTTACTTGTTCATGTTGTTTTTCAACACTTCCCCCTCCTGCGGTTTTGGAATGTTCGAAATTTCAAAAGAACGTGTTTACATAACGGTTTCAATCAGGTGATTGGCAAACATTGCCAAACGTTTCTCAGTGTAATGATGAAAAATTCAAGTGGAAATCATTGCTCGGTGAACTCGTTTCTGTTCTAGATAACATTTGATTGGACGATAATCGGTGTAGTGCGAGATGAGTCATCGATATTCTTCCTCCGTTTTCCCAGAGAAGAATGCATTTTTAATCGCGCAAGTCTGCTAGAGGTTAATTTGGTCAGCTTTCAGGAATGCTCGACATGCCTTCAAAGCTAATAGACGTGGACTAAAAGGCACAAAACTCCAATTTGGATTTCATGGGGCCTTTTAAAAAAAGGACTATGAAATCTGAAATTTATGGAGCGTGTTGGTAAATTCCATAAACTCAGCATCAACCCCTGCACAAGGTTAAGCAAGAGTTACATTCTCCTCTTAAGCGTTCTCTCTCTCTATCTCTGCCTCTCTAGTTGATGTGATCCAGATGGCTGGGTGCTGTCACTCCAGGCGTGTGTATGTTCCCAGTGGAGATAGGCAGGGGAGAGCGGTGTGTTTGTGTTGGGCTCGGGGATGTGCTGGCCACCCTTTGGGTCTGCTGCTATCAGCACTAATTAAGGTCGGCCTGTCAGCCTTAGAAACAGCTGATAAGTGCAGGGGGGATAGGAGAGTGATGGGGTCAGCACATAGCCGTGTGTGTGTGTGTGTGTGTGTGTGTGTGTGTGTGTGTGTGTGTGTGTGTGTGCGTGTTTGTATGGGAGGTAATTTTCATGTTATTGTCTTTTTTGTGTTTCTGATCACTTTGTCTTTGTAAGAGATAGACCGAAATATTGACCAGCCCTGTCCAGTATGACAGCCAAGATATTTTCTGATATATGTCATGTCTCATACGTTTCCTAGATGTTATGTCCATCCATTAAAAAACCCACCTCAATTTTTTTACTTTTTTTTGTGGGCATGCCACTGTGAAAAAGACAACATTTCTGACCTTTTCCATAAAACTACAGCCCAAAATCGCTTTTATCAGGTGTACGCGCCTGGCCCGAAGTTTACTTCCTGACTATGTTTGGTAAGAGATTAAAGTGAGATATTAATACAGCCATTACGGTTCGGGAAGCACAAAACACCTATTTTAAAACTGCTTACACACCAGAATTGATAGTTTTTGCTGAGTCAATATTAGCTCTAGGCGCAAGGCTGTAGGTTCTTCTTGAAATGTTATAGTGTCCCTCCAGTACACGAATCCTCTATAACTCTCTCTCTTAGTCCAGCACTCTGATACCAACAGCGGATGTACAGTATCTCCCCTTTTTAGGGCTGTTAAAGGAGCCACCGAAGGTCCTCCATGCCCCGGGGTAGCAATGAATGCTAAACGGACACCATATTTCTCTCTCCATCTCAAACATGAGACACACGCCATACAGAGAGCCTATAGCATACTTCTCTCTCTCTTCTGTATAACACACACACACGTGTGGAAAAAGGGACCTAGAAAGCCAGGCTATGGCTCCGGGCCAGGGAATGATGGAGAGTTGGGGTTATTTTTATTTTTTTATTGCGCTGGGGCTCTTCCAACACTCAGTTTGTTTAATGCGCTTGGCCTGTATTTTATTTTTATGCGCTGGATCAGCCAGTATCAGGTAGGACTTAGCGCTGATGGATTTGGCTGATAACGTTTTCTGAACTCTTCCCTACCAGCTAATGGTGTCCTCTGAATTCCTCGCTTTCAAATCAGCGCTGTGAAAATACAGAAGTGTTAAAGGAACAAGCAGTGGACCTTTATATTTGAGCTTAGATATTCCATAGATAGGATTCATGGCTAGGAACATTTTTTACACGGTGAGGACATACCTTCGCTCTTAAAGTAAGCCGTGTAATTTTAGGGTGATCATGTTTTGATAGGAGAAGAGATGAAAGATGGATCGAGTTTTGCATCTTTTCTTTTCATCCGTCCACAGGCTTCCCATGATCATGGAAAACATTGGGCGTTTTAAAAATGATGATCATTAAAATGAATCGGAATGTAAAAGATTTAAAAGCTCTGATTTGCTTGAAATGCTAACAAACTATTGGATAAGTTATTCAAATTCATAGGTGAAATAATGTGGGAACCTTGTATCCTGCTATCCGTACATTCATCTCTCTCTCTTCACTACATTATGCTCAATTCACGTTTCTCCCTAGTTGCGTCTTCCTGAAAAACTCTTGAATCTAATCTCCTTTCCCGAATGGTCATGGTTGAAGCGAACATTTCATTTCTCAAGCGCTGTAGCTAGCAAGTAGTCAACCTCAGATCTGCATTCGTTTAACATTCCTTCCTAATTTTGCCGTTAATTGCGTCAGCCTGTCGTCATGCGAGAGGATTCGCAGTGTTTAATCAGGTTTAAGACTATTAACATAGCCATTCTTGGAATTTCACGTTTTGGTGTCTTAACCAAGACTGTGTCGCCATCACCGTAAATCTGCCATCCTCTTCCCACCCCCTCAGCTATTCATTTTGTCTCCAGTGACGCCCATCGAGAAACAAAGCGATAGAGCCAAGAGAAGTGATGTATTTTTAGGCCTGCTGGAGGACTTCTGAGAAGAAAAGAAGGCGAGATGCGAGAGAGGGAGACCATTGAGTGTTGAGGGTGGTGATGGGATGCATTGATTGATGGGCTGTTTCCTCTCTCTCTGATTGGCTGTGTTGTGGGAGGAGGTGATTGGCCACTTGACCTCTAAGTGATCAATATGGACTCATCCCTATCTGTCTCAGGACAAATGTGTGAGGGCCCATTGTGTTCCAGTGCATCTGATAAGAGCATGTAGTATGGAAAAGCTCAAGATATATGTTTCCTAAAGGTAGCGATCTGTCGACTGCCTACATAGACAGCTGTCTACAAAGGGAAGCATCCTAATCCCAATGAAAGATTGTGAACGAGTGATATAGATGTGGGATTATCAAATAATTTCTCAACATAAATGTTAAATAGAAATTTTAAACATTATGCTGTAAATTGTTTTAAATTTAAAACATAAAAAAAAATTATTTTATGAATATGAAAGGTGTTTAAATAAGCAAAACTGTATAAAAATGCTAAATAGAAAGTTTTGGGCCCCATTTTTTGTTCAAATTTAATTAGAAATTTCTAATACAATGATCCTTTTCACTGAGGCTCGTTGCAATGCATTCTGGGATTGTTGTTTTAAAGCATGTACGTTTAAAATCAGGATTCTTCAAAATGCTTGCTGGGTATGCGGATACGTTTAATGACTTCATTTTACCTCTTTCTCTCTCTAATAGCTTTTGAATCTGAAGTTTTTAGGATCAGCATTACATGGACATATTATGTGAAAGTAAATAAATTGTAATGATTGTTTTCAGGGCTTCCTAGTGACCCATGCCTCTTTTCTTCCTGTCGACGCCCCAGCCCGATGCTATCGATATACGCAGTAAATGGGAAAGATTAGGTCACAGAGGAAAAATTCTGTGCTTGTTGAAAGATTAATCTGAAGGGACACATGCGTCAAATAGAGGAAAACTTGAGACACGGATGAAGTCAGAAATCTTTTCTTCTGCTTTAGATCAGCATCTATCTGTCCCTCATTTCCAGGTTACGAGAGACCGTGTATTATCATGACCCAAATAAAAGTGCGCCCGGACGTGTGAATGTTCTCATCCATCAGCCTCTGTTTCCCAGTAGACTTCCTCCCCAGCCCCTCTGCTCGTGCTGCCGCTCCGGCTTTCTCTTTTCACCTCATCTTTCCCTTTGATTTAGATTTTTAGCTTTTGCCATCCTCATGTGTTTTGGCAGGACAGATGCAGAAGGGCTCATCGGGACTAGCCAGAGAGGTTATGGAGCTCAAGAGGAAGTTCTTTTTTGCCCTAAGTAAACTGACTCACCTCAGGGGCAGCTGCCGCCTGTGGTCTGAGCCTGACCGTAATGAGTACGGCTAGTCAGAAGGTCAGTGTCTTTAAAGGCCTCTCTGACAGGACGTGTTAGTGCTCGAAAGGCTGCTGGAACATCACCAGCTTCATTTATTAGCTTGTGCCAGGACGTGGTGGTTTGCACAGACCTGGGTGGCCTGTGTGCTTGTGGGATGCATGGCATCTCTTTTTCGTTTTTTGGTCAAAATGGCTGAATTAAGATTGGTATGGCAGGCCGTGAGCATCGCGCATACATTGTGTGTTTATGTTTGTGTGCGTGCGTGTGTGTGTGTGTGTGTGTGTGTGTGTGTCAGTGAAAGGAAACAGAAGCACACTGATGTCAGGTACATAAGCTTCTTTCTGGAGCTGTGATGTCACTCTGGATAGAATCGGGTCAGCCAGTTCCTTTGAGGAGCCGTAAAGAAGGAAAAGTGTGTGTGTGTGTGTGTGTCAGTGAAAGGAAACAGAAGCACACTGATGTCAGGTACATAAGCTTCTTTCTGGAGCTGTGATGTCACTCTGGATAGAATCGGGTCAGCCAGTTCCTTTGAGGAGCCGTAAAGAAGGAAAAGAGACTGACAGGAAGAGATGGAGTTCGCCAGCGATTGGGAAAACGATAAGAGAAAAAGTACATTCGCAGAGATTTCCCGAGATGAAAATGGAAGGGGTAGTCTTTCATTCTGAAGCGAAGAGAGGCACTCCGTTATAAAACTTAAGGCCGCTGTCGGCTGAAGTTTAAGGCATTAAAGCTGTTCCAAAAGGAAGGGGTAACATGCCTATTGATTTAGCTGTTTTGCACAAATTTAAAGGCAGCATTGCATGCAAGGTCAAAAACCATGCATTGCGTTGTTGAGTTCAATTTATGGAATATAATATAGAATATAAAAATAATGCAGTTTCAAAAGGTTGCACTGTGAAATGGACCATTTTGCCCATGCTGCTAAGTTTTATTGAAATGAGTTTCGAGTTTATTTTAGGACCACATGTGTTGCATGCCATAGAAGACATCTCGCCAGCTTTTGAAATGGCTCCAGGGGCAAGACCGTAAAAGAAAATGTGAGAGGTAGAGAGAACTAGTATTTGACACAGTCTGTCATTGTGTCTCATCTTCAGCTCCGGTGCTCTAGGACACGTGGAAGGACATTTTGCACTTCAAAACTCTAGTTCACGGTACCTTTTGTAATAGATTGCTCTCGCATAGACGCAGGAATGAATCTCTATTTCTTTAAACATCAGAATACTGATTGTGTGTTTTGGTCCTCCAAACAGGCAGGAGGCGCTGTTGGCAGCCATCAGTGAGAAGGACGCCAACATTGCTCTTCTAGAGCTCTCCGCATCGAAGAAGAAGAAGACTCAAGATGAGGTGGCTCTGCTGAAGAGGGAGAAGGACAGATTGGTCCAGCAGCTCAAACAGCAGGTGAGACCAGCCTCCAGATTCTTCAACCTCTACCCACAGGAATTACATTGGTTAAGTGTATCCAGAAGTGCCTCCGCCTCATAGCGTTCGGATTATATTTAGATTTCTCAACTTAAATAACGATTTGTTTGGATTTTTGATATATTTCGTTTATTGACCAGTTTTAAGAAAGTGTTTTAAATGTTTGTTTTTACAGGAGACAGGTCAAAATGATCATGCGTCGTAATCAAAAGCACGCCACAGATGCTGTCCACAGACGTTAAGTTGACAATAACCCGAAATATTCTGAGTGATTGCGCAGAAATATAAGATTGGACAGGATATCCTTATGGTGTGTTCATAGTATCAGTAACCAGCTGACCTTCAGGAGTGCAGTCATAATTTGCGGCCTGTTCTGCGAAGCTGTATAGCAGTTCAAGGACAGGCTGCAGGACGGCTTTTGGGAAAATCAAACTGAGCCGAGACCCAGAGTTTGGAGACGCAAACAGAGTGCAGATGTCCGGCCGCAGACCCGATTTTAGGATTACTTGGCTCCGCCTCCGCCTTCCCACAAACCACCTGCAAATACATGCAGACTAACTGAAATACACACAGACTAGTGCCCGTGCATGCAGATGAGACCCTTGCAACCCCTTGACACACGTGCAAATGCCCATGCGCAAAAAACAGCACCCACAGAAAAACAAACAGAAGAGGCAACACGCACATTGCTCCATTCATGCTCACGGATGCATGCACACACACACACAAACACGCATGCAGTCTTGAAAAACGCCCCTCCCTCGCGCTTTCTCTGAATGACAGGCTATCAGCGCGTCGCATAGCGGCAGCATTCCACAGGAAATGGGTGTCAGTAGTGCAGATAGCTGTGGGGCTCGACTCTCACCCGCAGCCCTGAGATCAGGAGGGCAGCCCACCGGCCCCACCTGCACACTGTCAATCACAGCGGGGGGAATTTGGTTAAGGGCCAGTTGCTCTCCTGACATCCTAATGGTTCGGGTCAGTTATGGGGGTTACACACGGTGGCCCTAAATCAGCTATTTTGGGCAGTTTAACTGGGTCAGAGTTAAGAAAGGCCCCGGAAGGTTAAGGACCCTTAATTCAGCCATCTTCGTTTTTCCGGTCTTCTTGGACACATTCGGCATACACACGGAACTTATTTAGAATCATTAATAAACGCCAATCCTCATTTATAATCATTACCATCTAGATGGAGAATAATGGTTGTAGGTTTAGACACAGGACATGACAAGACTGAAGGTGTTTGACGTGGCCCCCGGGGATGGGCGAGGGCTGTCTACTGTTGCAGCTTCTGGATCGGGGTCGGAGGAAGTGATTGACGGGAGACGAGTGTGACGTAGTGGTACATGAATGGAGGGTTTTTCTTTTGCGTTTCGAAGAGACAGATGCAGGGCTGATAATGGTTTGGAGGAGGAGAAATTCTCATCGTGCTTGTCAAGTCTTGTAGGAATAAGGAAAATGGTGTTTGGCCGTACACGTAATTTAACCAAGTGTGATGTGATAGTGAATCAAACGAGGGAATATATGTATTGTGATGATTTTTATCCATCATCAGCATTGAACAAGAAGACATTTTTGCAGTCAATGGATTTCTGCTTTTGATAAACGCAACCGGAATTACATTTTCTAAACTGTTCCTCCCTAATATGGATATGGATGTATTTTCTAAATGGCAATAATTGTGCATCTTGCAACATTTTGCTTTCACTAATGATCTAAAAATTACTTGACACTTAGTCAATAAAAACATAGACATTTTTCTAAAAAAAATTGTGTGCATGCTTTTTTTTTGTTTAAGATGCTTTAACGAATCACATTGCCTTTCTTGTTCAAGTTTTTTAAATAAAAGCAGGTTTAGACGTACCAAGCGTGAGATAAATGGAGCCCATCCTTACATTTAAATGATATATTCTAGACAAATAGCAGATGGGACTTTTTGATGTCTGACAAAATGATGCATAACCAACAGCCGGTTCTGTTCGATCCACATATTTGAAGTGCGGGAGAAATTGAAAGATGGGAGAAAATGAGCGTGCACGTTTTTAATGACAACATCTTTCTGTTTTTTCATCACTCCTAAAGATAGATCTGATGTGTTTCTCTTTGTTCTGTTCCCTCCCGTCTTCTTCTCTCCTCTGCTCTCCGTCTGTGTGTCTGTCAACCTCAGTGTTGATGATGGTGTAAAAATAGGACGATGCCCTGGTTGACCGTCTTTTGATGCGCGGTGATGTGCTCTCTCCGTCGCGCTCCGTCTTTTCTCTCTCCATAAATCTCCACTACGCGGCTCTGATGTGCTGCCCAAGTTTTATTAGCAGACTTGAGAAAGTGGAACAGCGTGTCACTGTGAAGAACAGGAGTTGGTGTTTAAAACTTGTGCAGCCCGCAGATTAAACGCCAGGGTGGCAACTGCTCCCCACTGCCATCACATGGTTCATTGATGTTACAATTAGCTGTGGAGGCTGGTTTCTTCTGCTGGTTTTTGTCTAGACTGGTCTAGAAGTGGAGAGGTTAGGAAACCGTACACTACCAGTCGAAAGCTTTGACACATCTGTTCATTCTTTATTATTCCCATTTTCCATGTTTTAGAACGCTCATAAAGTCAACAAAAGTAATAAATTGAAGTATGGGTATTTACAGGTATTAGTGACCAGAAATGTTGAATCAAAAATGTCAAATCTTTCATCTTAGCATACATGCATAGACATGAATTATATTTGTCTGCATGTAATTTCTTGCATAAATCAAAGGGTTTTTGGATTATTAGAAAAGTGAATTCACTCAGATGTGTCCAAAGGTTTGACTTATAGTGGACGTTCAAAGGTTGGGCTGAGGGAAATGTTTCCCTTTGACATTTTGATCCACATCTTTGTGGATTTAAGACTTAAAATTTACGTTGATGTACGAAGTCACGAGAGCATTCAGCACCCCCTCAACCCTTAGTTTTTCTGTTCATTGATAGACTTTTATGCTACTTTGATGCTCACTTGCAGTTAATTTTGGACAGATGAGAAAAAACAACACTGGTTAAAGAGACAGTTCACCCAAAAATAAAAAAATCTGTAATCATTTACTCGGCCACGAGATCTGTATAAATGTCTTTGTTCTGATAAAGACAAAGAAAGATATTTGGACAAATGCTTGTAACCAAGCAGTTCTTGGCGCCCATAGTAGGAAAAATGACAAATGTAGTCAAAAGTGTTTGCGCTCCTACATTCTTCAAAATATCTTCTTTTGTGTTCAACACAATAAAGACATTTACAAAGAAATGTTTCCTTCTACGGTAGTCACTGGTGGCCAAGAACTGTTTGTTTACAAGCATTCGTCCAAATATCATTCTCTGTCTTCATCAGAACAAAGAGAAAGTTAAACAGTAAATGAACACATTTTTGGGTGAACTGTCTCTTTAAATATTGCAAGTTAGATTCAAACTCTCATTGCCTACGTTAGCACCGAAGCATGATGTCTTGACTCAGTCCCCATGTCAAAGTCCTTTTCTCGTATTATCGCATCTTTGAGTTATTATCGTCTTATGAGTTATTAGCGTGTTATTGTAGGACAGCAGCTGGCGTGGGAGAGAAACAACATGAACGTCTGCCGCAGACCATCTGAGCTCCCCACACCCAAGCTTGCCGTTCTAAAAGCGCTCCTGGCTTGGGACCTGCAGAAAAACACTCCCACCTGCGTGAGGCATCCAAAAATATTTGATATGTCATAAAATTGATCATCCCTGCCCTAGCACGGTCTGAAGAGGCTGCATTAATCCGCAGCATTATCGAGGAGCATGATTCAGACCATTACTCATCTTAGTGCTCATATGTGAAATCTTTATGACACCTCAGTGGCCGGGCCGGCACAGTGAGCTCTCTGTCTGCTGTGGAGAGGTGTAGAATGGTTGGTGTGGTCACCACCCCTAAACCCAACCCCCTCTTCCATCATAATTCTCAACCTCCTGATGGATCACAGCAGAGACTTCCTGACTTTTCCCTTGTTAACCGTATGTCAGAATGCATGCGTGTGTGGGAGCGTGTGTTTGGGGTCTCTGCTCTCTGATGTCGGCGTGAACGTTTTATAGCGGTTAGAGTATGTTAGCTGTGGGAGTTCTGTTGCGTCCGTATACTCAAATGTTGAATTCTTTTTAGATTTCATGGATACTTTCAATTATTGCAGTATGTTGTTTTATACATTCGTGCATATATTTAATTTTAAAGAAACTCTAATGCATCTTTTAATTAAAAACGAAAAGATCATTTAGTTGGGGTGTCACAATATTTTGATATATTGCATATCACAATACAAGAAATGAAAAATATTTATGTTAGAGCAATGGTGCAATTTTGCACTTATACTGCGTTAAGAAGTTCTCTCTTGGGGTTAGCTGTGTTAAAAAATTCAATAAATAAATAAACTTTTTAAATAATTTAAATTCAGTTATTTTCAGTGATAGATCTATTCAATTTGTGGTATTTACATACAGAAGGTTCAGTTAAAACAAAAAACAATTTATATTGTTTTGGATTGGAATTTCAGGGAGGGGGTTGTTGCTTTTGGTTCAAAATATTGTGACACAGTCATAATCGTAAACCCGGTGTCGTATATTATATTTCTCTCAACAGGTATTGGTCTGGCTTTTGTTGAAACTAGTAACTTTGTATGAGCACCTATTGTATTATTGCTTCTCTATGACATATTGCTTATTGCTCCCTGAACTCTCTGTAAGTCGCTTTGGATAAAAGCGTCTGCTAAATGACTAAATGTAAAGATGAGTGTATTGTTACACCCCTAACATTTACGCTTTACTAAATACTGGGTTATTTCCAACCCAGCGTTGGGTCAAAAAGGGACGAACCCAGCCGTTGAGTTGAATTAACTAAGAAAATGTTTGTTTGATCCAATAGGGTTAAACAACCCAGCATAGTTGACTTGGTTAACTTAACGTGTTCGGAGTCTTTTTTTTGACCCAGTGCTGGGTTGAAAATAACCCAGTATTTTTTTGAGTGTTGTCATTGAATAATGATATTTATTAAGTATTGCGGCCATGAGTTCAAATCCCTGGTTATGCCTATCGTTACTGTCCTTCCAAAACCTTGAATGTCCAGATTTGCTGTTTTTCAGGAAATTGAAAAAACACTGTACTTTGGTCAAAACACTTTTTAATACTTCTTATTGGATAGATATTTTCAAAGCCCAGTGACATACCCCATCATTATAATAATGATTTTGACAAAAAATACAAATCACGAAATATGGAGATACAAGGTTTCAGAAGGACAGCAGTGATATGCTGATACAAAACCCAAAGGCACTTTTGAAGTAATGTATCTATATTGTGAGATAGTTGGCGATACCCGGCCCATCACGGGTAAACGGTTCCAGACTCGCTTCACACATCCTTAGTCTGTGGCACACGTATGGTGCATGTTCTTTTAACAGGTTACAGCGTTCACACCGCACGTGTGAAAGGAGCAGAGCGGCACTGAAGATAGTTTCAGCGCCGAGTCTATTTTTTGCTGCGTTACATGCTGAACTCAGCAGGAAACGCATTGTAAATGCACTATAAACCTGTTTATCAACACAGTCTCTTTCAATAGAAGCTTTTATGAAGCAACATAAAACACTGGAATGAACAACTCGCCCATAAAAAAATACATCTGTCGGGCTTGATTGAAGTCACACACACAGTGACAAGCTCACAAACAGCACTTTATTTTCACGGCGTCTGGCTGAATCCAGATGATTTAGGCGTTTTATTGGTACAATTTGGGGTTTGGGTTCCGTTCCATGTAGATTAATTGCCATTTGGGTGTAAATGTCATCATGTCGATTTCACGATAACCAAATTTGTAATCATTTTCAAAGGCACACTCCCCATAACCGTTCAGTTACTTGTAGCCATTATTGAAGGAAAATGCAACGTAGTACCCCAAAAATGGCTCAGCTCTGTTGCGCAGCAGAAACGCTGTTGGTGTGAAAGCACAGGATTGGATGCCGTAGGGTTTAAGTGCATTGTAAGTCGCACATGTGTGTGTTTTCGGCCACCCTGGCCACCCTGAATGTGTATTTTAGTCCCCACTCAGAGATGAAGGACATGCCGAGCTGTCAAAATCACCCATCCCCTCCAGAGTCCAATGCATCCAGACGGTTTTTACTCATCTACTTGAGAAAATTGAGACGTACAGAGGGAACGATATTTATACTGACAATTTCAGTAAGGTTCATTGCCCTTGTGCTTTCCAAATACTGGAGTTGCAGTTTTGGTCTCCTGTTCCCTTTAACCAATGTATCTGATGACTAAACCCCATCCGCTTCTTAGGAAGATGACCCGGAGTGATTCAGTCCAATTACAGTTTGCAGGTCCTCTGGGACGGTGTTAAAAAGTCTGGTTGTAGTTCTCTAACCGCAGATTGAGTGTTAGTGTTAGTTCCCACAAGTGCTGGAATGGTGTTGGTAATTCCATCCTCTCCGAAACTGCAGATTTGGGTCGATAGGTCTTTCTCTCATTACCTGCTACGTAGCCTCTGCCGAGTCCTCGCGTGGCATCAGGCACGACGGGCATTAGGATTGGCAGAGGTGCCAATTCAGAGAGCGGCCCTGTCCTGCTGTTGTCAGCAGAGACGTGGTTTGGTCACCCCTCAGAGGAATAAAACCGTTTTGTCTAGGAGCAACCCACGAAAGGACTAAAAATCTTTGCCAATGCCACCACATTGCGGATGGTCTAGAATAAATTGTACTTGTGTGAGTGTGTGCGTGCACGCGCACGTGTTTGTGTACCCAGTCGTGTTTGAAAGCGTACCTTTATTGGGTTCAGAATGCTGATGTTTTGTTGCATGGCCAGAGCTCCAGGCGCCTCACATCCACGCTGCGGCCAAACTGATCACAGAGCTTAAATTAGAGCTCAGCGCCCCGCAGCCAATGACAGGGGGATGAGGGGAAAGAAATCCAGAAAAACAAGTGAACAAACACGCACAAACAAAAACATCAACAGGCCTTCGATTCATTACAGTTTGCGAGAAGGTCTCGCGGCGGGTACGAGGCAATGGGCTCGAGCGGAGGGGGCCCTGCGACGGAGGGTCGCGGCTCACAGACCCATCCGCAACTGGATTTGTCTTGGATCCGGCGCAACTCTCTCTGCTCGTTTAGGAAAAAGAGTCTCTGTGTTTTCGGAACACGAGACCTCAAAACACAAGCCGCTAAATGGCTGTTTGAATAATGCCTGTGGGTGTCCGGCTTGTCCAAAGTGTGACGTTGTGGAGGAGAGGAAATGGATATTTTCCACTGCATCTCTGATTGTGGAGGATGTTTTATGATGTTATTATTATTCGGTTAGACAAATGAATTTTTTTCAAAACGTTTTTGTGCCTGCCTGGCAAGAGACTGTTGGGCAGCTGTTTTTTATGGGGTTTCGCTCATGTTGTAGTTGCTTTTCAACTGCAAACTGGTTTTTGTTAATGATATACTCATTCTGTTCAGCTGATTTAGATCACCAAAACATTTCACTGTTCTCTCTCTCTCGCTCTATTTTGTACTGCATTCTGACGCTGTTCTTTCTTTCAGAGCAAATTAACAAATTATGTGTTTCAACTACTTCAAGGTCCTTGGAACAAACTTGGAAAAATTCAAAATGCTCTACTAAAAAATAAAGTGTAAACTGAGGATTTGTTTAAATATTGTAATGAATATACAGTATATCATTTATTGATACATTTTTTTCTGTTTATTAAATCAAATAAATATTAGGTGTGACCACTTTAAACAGCTTTTGTCCCACTCACACGCACAGTTGTTCAGAGCAACTTGGAGATGTTGATGTTTTCATGGATTTAGTCTTTCTCTTCATGTCATCTTAGACTGATGGTGAGATCAGATCTCTGTGTGGGCCGTACTATCCGTTTCAGTGTTTATGTTCATACATAAATCTCACTTTTATATTACAGTTAAAGGCAAAGAATGTTTGGACATCTACGTTCATATTTCCTTCCTACACTAATGTACCTAATACGTTTGCAGTGTATATACCGTATATATACTTCTAAATCTAACTCAAAGTTTGCTTCCCCTGGGCACGCAGAACAGAGCGAGCATTCTGTTTCCACCCATTTCCCAGTTATCGGCTCTGTTCGATTTTAATCCCCGGCCTGTAAAACTGGAAGCGCCTCAGCTCACAATCACTGGAGCAGTACAGAATCCTCTCTGTCATGCTTATCTCTCTCTCTGTTATTCATGCAGGGATCTGGGACTGTATTTTTGTTATCTTTGCGTTTGATGTCTTGGCCTCTTTAGTGACTTCTGAGCCTGTGTAATGACTTTTAATGGTCTTAAAAAGACTGTGACGGAGCACCCCATTTTTTAGTCTTTCTTCTTGACTATTGGTAATTTTTTCCCCGGCATTAAATACCGTAAAATGCAGCGACGTTACACAAAGTAAGGTTCAATAGTTTACTGTGAAAACGTTATAAGAGAGAATGGGGTGTTTATCAAACATATCCACCTTTTCCTGGACTCCCTAATTAAGGTGGTTTGTCCGGTAGGCGATTACTCAGACTGCTTTACAGCTGATAAACATTTAATTTGTTGACATTCATCGTTTATTCATAAAGTATAAATATAGTATAGTATAAAAATAAATATTGAACTTTTTACCTGAAAGCTTTTTTTTGTTTTTACTGGTTTGTGGTGTGTAGCCTCTGCAATGATATTTTAGTGAGAATGGATGCAGAATGGTCCAAGTAATGAGTCATCGTAACCGTGGCCTTTCAGCTAGTGCATGGGTCTGATTGTTGACCTTGGTGCTTAAGTGGCTTGTGTACGTTTAAGTCTGCCTCTTATGTGCCCTCCCAATCTTATTTTCCCCTCGTCTCATTATTTCTTCTCCTGTTTATACTGTTTTATCAATAAAAGTGGCAAAAAGGCCAAACTGCAGCTTGCAGGTTCAGGTAATGGCATACCTTTGAGAAACATGTGGTTCACATTAAAACAAACAGGGAAGTGTGTGTGCATCTGTGAGCTTGTGTTTGTGTGTGTTAAAAGCCATTTAGAGCCGAGCCGGAGAATGCCGGGAAGAGATGTTCTACTGTTAACAGATGAGACGAGCTGTAATAAAACATTGCTTTTGCAAATTTGTTAAGCTTAACGCACACACTTTTGTTTTACTAGTGAAGGAAAATCGTTTACAGTGTGTGTTGGGGGATCTTTGCGTTCTCATGATGTAAAATGATATAATATTTGTTGTGTTATTAGTATTATGGTATTATGTTACATTTTGGTAAAAGTTTTACAATAAGGTTTGTTAACATTAGACGCATTAACATAAACTAATAATAAACGATACATTTTTACAGCTTTTTTAATCTTTGTTAATTTTACTCAACACATACAAGTAATATTGACTAAGATTAATAAAAAATATGTATTGTTAATTGTTTGCTTATGTTAACTAAAGTCAGTGTTAACAAATGGATCCTTGTTGTAAACGTCTTACCAATATTTTTTACATCATTATTTATCCATCATACATTGACTGGTAATCTTGATATTCTTTGTCCTGTAAAACTTTATTTTTCTCAATGCATATTCATCATTTGTTTTTTATGCGTATGTGCGTTTCAATGTGGAACTCAATCCCAGTTACAACCATTTCTTCAAATGCAGTCATTGTGTAATTATTGTGATAGTGTAGTTTGATGCATTTAAACATCTGCATTTGAAAGCAATTGCAATAAGGAAATATGACGAAAATGCAGTAGACAAAAAACATTTTTTGCATTTTATCCACAATATTTTTTAAGGTAGGATGGAAAGGAAGGAGAGTTTGTGTGCTGTGAAGGTGTAGGAGGAGCTGCCATTACGATGTTTCACTTCCTTGACCCCAATTTTGAGCCGCAGAAAAGGCCCTTGATATCACACTGAATTCAGAGCAATGACGGATAATCGCCACTCAGCACTTTCGTCAATTTTCAGGGTTTTTTCCCGGTTTGTTGGCAGCATGTCAGCGTTTTTGAGCCATATTAGACCAGGCTGGGAGTCAGGAGAAATGATAATGGCGGAGAAGTAGAATAATTGTAAAAATGATTAGATTAAGTGAACAAACCAGCTCTCCAGTTGGGACGGAAACCACCGGATTGAGGTCAGCATTCCTGACAATTACTATGAGAGGGAGAACGAGAAGGAAAAGTAGAAAAAGCGTGCGAGAGAAAAAAGACAAAGTGAGAAAATGTATAGATAAGCGATGCGGAGAAAGCAGGGAAGTGTGGCACTTAGAAGCATTCCCGCACCGTTCCTTTAGATGCGTTCGGTGCCGCCGGCAGTAACCCGAACGTTTTTGTAAATGGTGCAGCGTTCTCAGGCGACAGGGCTTAGTGTGTGTTCCCTCATCCGCTCGACTTTATCAAGTCCATATCGCTGCCTCTAGCTGAAGGAATTTGGAAGTAAGAGAGGTCCTGGAGAAAGGGGGAAAATAGAGAAAAAGATCCATATGTCGGATTCCTGAAGCACCTCGACACGCACACAAATACACAAACACACAGCAGTTCCCTCGCCATAAGCCACTCAGACAGGGATCTGGTTTCATGGTAAATTTTATTACACATGGATGTAAGGGGCTCCTACAATTAAGGAGGGCTTCTTAAAGGGGTCTCGCTTACCCGCTTGTTAGCCCGCTAGCCTGCGCACATTTCGTTCTCCTTTTCGCATTCCTTTCCAGCCTTCTGTTCTCCGCATGTCCAACCCCCTTCCATTTAGACATGGGAACAGAGGATTTCCATTTTTAAATGTCGAAACCATTGGTTACGGGACACCAGAGTAAAAACGTCTGAATGTTACAGCACGAAACGTATAGCGTGATAGCGCCATTTGATTCGTAGACGAATTACTCGAAGCGGTTATGGAATTCATCATACTCGCTTTCTGAACCGCAAGTCATTCATTTCAACATGTCCGAGTTGAAGTGAACCAAAAAACTGTTACTGTGTTATGTTTATTTAAGGCACGTGTGACTTAAAGTGACTTAACATGATTTAAGGCGAATTTATAAAACGTTTAAACACATTTTGAGTTTTGTTTTATGAAAAATGGAAAAATTTCTAGCAGGATCTCAGTATCTTCCCCACCAGCCACCTTTCCTTTCGTCTTTGTTTTATGGCTCACATATGAGCTGTTAGGTACGGAGTGTGCCTCCCTGCTCCGTAGCCATCTGGGATCGGCTCTTCAGAACCCCTCCGGCCCTTTGAGGAGATCCGGTTTCCACAAACGCTTACCCACGCCTCCCTCTCCTCACATGCATACACAAACACCTCCCTGTGGACCCCTTTCCTTCTTTTCAACGCCAACATCTCTGAGATTCCCCCCTCGTTGCCCTCCATTGTCCATATTGTGTTTTCGAAGGGCATCTGCGAGTTGTGCGATGGTCGAACGCTCCGCCAAAGTAAATCCAGGAGGTTTAGCTGCTTCTGCTAACGTAGGGTACATGATGTCATTGGCTAGATCATCCACAGGGGTCAAAGGGCACACATGGACATTTGTAGCAATTTGTCTCCTCTCCACTGGCTCTCTCTCTCTTGTCCTGTCTTCTGGAATGAGTTTATCTCTTAGCAGAGGGGCCTCTTCCGCTCGGAGAGTGGCGACTGTATAGCGGCCCTCACCTGTTTTCCAAACAGAGACACGACTTTGACAGTTTGCAGTTGCAGTCCCCTTTGAAAACCATCTCTCTGTTTTCATTCTCGGTGGGTTGGAGCCGTTCACCCCTGGAGGGGAGGCAGAGGGAACTCTGTGTAGTTATGTTTAAGCTACACTGACATGTTTTAGGAAATTATGGCAGATTTGCTGTGTTGCTTCATAAATCATTTTATTAACCCCAAGAAGGTTCCTCAGGTTGACTGAATGAAAAACTATACGGTTCTTTTTTCCGTCGTAGGGATGAAGAATATTCACACTAATCACACATTTCAAATATTATGAGGATTCATTTTAGAGAAGAAATACACAATAATTGTGGTAAAATGGGTATTTATTGCTAATCTGGCTCTTAAATTGTACATGCAGACAGTTTCTATAAAGAGAAATTGTGCAATGTGTATTGTTGATATCAATGATTTCTGTGGTTTTGTAAGAAAATATGAACCGAGTTTTAATATGCATATGATGTGGGAATATTTCAGATTTATAGTGGATGGGAAATTTTTCTTATATTCACGCAAAGAAGGTTCAGAATGTATATGGGTAGTTGACGTGTCCTTTGGTGGCGAAATTTAGAAAACAAACAGTTAATATTGCATTGTTTTATTTTATTCATATTTATCATATAAAATTGCATTTTAGAGGGATTTATCTTCAGTGTTTGTTTTTTTTTGTAAATTTTTGCCATCACACCATAGGACACATTTGCAAATTAGTCTGTCAACTACCCATTTTTATAGGCTACTTATGTTTTTTTTTTTTACAATACTGTCATGTCTCATTTCTTCTGTTGTTGTATGGAAACCAGCAGTGTAAAGCGTTTTTAAGGGTTTAGGAAGGGCAAAATAATAGGTATAGCCTATGTCTTGAAGTTACCGATGACATCATTTTTAATTATTATTGGCATTTTTTATTTTCACTCCGTCACAGTGGCAGAAATAAGATTACACCCAAACATCTTCGATAGCATCTATGAGTACAAATATTTTCTTTTGCTTTGCAAATGAGCTTTTCACTTCAGTAAGTGACTGGAATAGAGAGTCCTCTGTAGGTGCTTTGCGGCCCCCGGGCCCCGAAACCTTACAGCTTCAAGGCAAACTGTTTGTTTTCACCGTTTATTTTTTTTAGCATAGATGTTTCGCCTTTTCAGCAGAGGAAACGTACGATGTGCGTTCGCGCCGGGAAAGCCGCATGGGCTAAATCATTTTCCCCCTTTCACACTAGCATTTGAACGCTCTTTACCCGTTCGCGGATTTACATGTTACAAACCAGAGAGCTTAAGTCTTTCCGAACCCTCGCCCCGAATCCTCAAAAACGCACCCGCTGAGCATGTGGAACAAATTGTCTTGAATGGGCTATTTTCTTCCTCGTGAGGTAGTGACAGTCGATCAAAAATGTTGCGTTTTTTCTGGGGGCTATAATGGCTTCCCCTCAGCCTGCGGCCCTCTTCTCCCCCAAGTTGACTGCGTCTTCTGTGGGGGTTGTTGAGTACAGGGTGTCTGCGAGCTGCTCAGGGGTTGTTTGCTCAGTGTTTTTATTTAACCTCTGACTAAGTGGCTTGTTAACAGGTAGAGAACAAGCCCGGCCCACACGAAAAGTAGAGGCAGTCAGTAGCGTCGCGTCTAGCGGGCGTTATGTTGATGATGTGGGTGTTTTGCGGACAACATTTTCATCCCGTGCATGTGGTTAGCGCAGACGTGTATTTGGCACAAAAATACATCCTCCCCCCAATCCTTCACCCAATATGAAATTTGTTTCTTATTTTATCTCTGGCTGAGGTATTTCTTTAAAACGTCCACTGGGCATTTGGCTTTTCCGCATATGTAGGAGCCAGAGAAAAGGTTCTGTGTTTGTGGCACGCAGTATAGATGGCAGCCTTCCAAACTTTTATTTTCGTTAAACTGGCTTGTTGAGGATAGAACCCCCGACTGGCTTATGGCCTATCGGCTCGCTCGCCCCATTAGGAAGCCAACTCTCACCCAGACCACTTACACTGACATAATTCTGACCCAGTGGAGCGCAGCGACTGGGGTGAACCCGGCCCACTTAAATCCAAGGCTGCCCCGTGGCCGGTTAATGCTGTGTTTATTACTGTAACTGAGGGGCACTGGGGTTGCAGAGAAGCGGGTGAGAAAACCGAACAAAAGGAGCCCAACCATCACAACAAGCTGAAGAATCCGGAAGGACAGGGTGTGGGCACGCTTCCATTCGAACGTAATGTTTAATTGATTCATTTTGTCTTCGCATTACTCTTGTTGGTGTGTGGTGTCGGGGGCATCGGGAGTGAAGGTCTACTAACATGAAGAAATGATGGATTTTTAATTTCTAAAGGGATATTTCACCCTTAAAGGGGTCATATGACAGGGCTAAAACTAACATTATCCTTTGTTTTAGATGGAATGCAATGTGTATACACGATTTAAGATTTAAAAACGCTGTATTTTCAACATACCGTGCATGTTTGTATCTCCTCTTTGCTCCGCCTCTCTGAAACGCGCTGATTTTTTACAAAGCTCGCAACTTGAGCACGATGTAAAGGATTGGTAAGGTTTTATTAAAAAAATATGATGTTAAATAGTTAAAAACTATAGCTAACTGTTTTACCTTTTACTGTATATACGAGGTTATAAAGACTATAAACAAACAACCATATACATCATACAGAGTTTGTGTGCGATAGAAACAAGCTGGCATTACAGCAGGGAATGGTATAAATAACGCCAGCGCTTCGGCCCTTCTTGATCAACCAGTGTTACGCCACGTCTCGTCGCGACTCAACAAAGACAATAAACCCAAAATATATACTAAATATAAAAAACATTATAAACACCACATTTGTTGCCTCTAGTGGGAACATTATTACTGATTATTAGGACTTATGTTGTCTTTTTTCACGTTGCGCGCGTGTCTGCATTTGCAATTCACAAACACACGACAAACTCAACTCGCTTTAGTCCGTAACAAAGTCTTTTACAATAAAAATATACTTACAGGCTGCGAATCTGAAGCGCCAGTGAAGTTGTAATGGTTGGAACGGCCCCACTTTTTAAGCAAAGCTTTCGTGCACAGCCGGCCTTGATCTCTCCCAGGTTCATGAAGCAATCTTTCGGTGAAATGCGCTGCACACACTTGAATGTTTGGATTGTACTTTTCTGGAACAGTGTTGTAAATAAAATGTAACCATTGGTTTTTAGTTGTCTCATCTTTTGGCCTGGCAAACAAAGAGTCTTTCTTTTCACAACGAAACACACAGCATCTCCGCGACAAAGCTGCAGCGGTGACGATACAATGAGATTTACAAATACGCCCACCTCACTTGAGTTTAGATTTGGGCATTCTTAAGTCAAATCATGTTACAAAGTGACGTACATTCGTAGGGGTGTGGTTACACGAGGCGTTTCAGGCAGGTCTGGGTTCGCATTCGCTTTTAGATAGAATGCATCTTTTGTTCCGACACATTAATTTGATCAATTTTACGTGTCTAATACATGCATGGGCAACTTATAACACACCAAAGACACAGAAAAACACGTATTTCCGCCATATGACCCCTTTAAATGAAAGTTCTGTCCTTTATTCGCTCTCCTGTCATTCAAAACTTATGACACATTTTTTCTGTGGAGCCAAAAGAAGATATGAGAATATCTCCGTGGTTTGTTGTTTGGTTACCAACGTCCTTCAAACATCATCTTTTGTGTTCTGCAGATGAAAGAAAGTCATACAGGTATGAAATGACATGAGGGTGAGCGCACGACGAGGAATTTTAATTTCGAGGTGAACGTCCCTTCAAGTGTTCACAAGTGCACATTTAGCAGAGAGTAAATGATGTCATGTTTGTTTTGTGAGTGATGCCTAATTTGCAAACCTCAAGTCAGTATTGTTTTTTCAAATTGTGATAAAAACAAGGCGCAAGAAGATTAGAGAGACTGGAGAGGAAGCGATGGGAGGATTCAAAGTAACGTCACCCATATAATCACCATAGCTCAATGTGTCAGAACATGCATTCTAACCTCGAGCCCACGGCACCAACAAACGCACTTCAAATCTACAAGGTGGTCAGACACAGAAACCTTAGGGCGCTTGTTAAAATATGTGTCAGTTTCAGCATACAGAGGTTTGAACGTCAGGGGACGGGTGTGCACGATGTGTTTTTATTTGAGACAACCTGGTGTTTTGTTCTATTCTCTACATCTGCACCGTTCTCTCTCTCTCTCTCTCTCTCTCTCTCTCTCTCTCTGTTATTGCTTTTTCACACCCCTCTCCTCTGGGCTTAAAAGATCTCCGTCGCTCTCTTTCAAATCCATTCCAGCTGACAGCTGAAACTTGCGTGAATACAACGTGATCCCCTTTTTGCTGTAGGGCTCGAAGTAATACTCTGTCTATCAAAAGGAATATCAGAATCGCTTCTTATAATGCTTGTAATTGAGTTCATACAGATAAAGTTTCCATTCCTAACAGCATGGACCGAGACGGAGATTTGATAACTCGAGCCCCACGACTACCAGGCTCAGTCAGAAAAGAGTCAGTGTGTGTGTTTTGGCATTAACAGCGAACTGTATCTTTTATAGACGCAGAACCGAATGAAGCTGATGGCTGATAACTACGAGGATGACCACCTTAAAGCCTCCAATCCTGACCAGGCCAATCACAAACCTTCTCCAGATCAGGTGAGCCAATCACAGTGTGTCTCGTTCATTGTGTTGTTGCACTTTTGTCCATTTATGTGTTTGACTGCTCGGGTCTCTCTTGCTAACATGGTATGAAGCCCTGAAGATCTTACTGTGATTTATGAAGAAGCCATTGCACAACCAAACGTAAACAACAGGAAATTACATTTTTCATCCCCCAACGTACAGTATCTTCAGCTCAAATTTGTGTATTGTTTCATATTAAGCTTGCATGTATTCTCATTCATGAATGTACTGTACACAAACACACGACTGGAATACTTTGGTCACACCGAACGATTCGAGAAGATTTGACTGGCTTTGTTCTTTGTTGGTTTTACACGTTGGATTCCTTCGCCTTAAGCCTCTCTGCTCTGGATGGCACTCCAGCAGGAATTAGTTCATAAGGAGAGAAAGAGGAAAGAATTGACTAGATAAAGGATGAATAGAGAGTGAAATTCAAAGAGAAAGGTTGCGTTCCCCAGTCCCAGCTCTCTCAGGAAGCACAAATCCCGCTGGTTGTTATGACATGACTTAATGCACTAAATGTAGTGTAATAATCCAGTTCAAGCGTTGCATCCTGATTCACGTGGTGAAAGAAAGCCATCTTTCAACAACGCCGGTTTAGATCCACGTATTCCCAGCTCGCACAACACAATCGATGAAAAGGAATATTGGATTTTGGTCTTCATACGCACGAATGCACATACGCTCCCACACACTAGCATATCTCTAGTCCCTGTCACAGGCCCTTTACCTTGTCCGTTTTCCCATTGCCAAGAAAACACTCATCTAACTTACATATTTCCAACTGAAATAAGAACACCTGAGCCCCCTCCAAATCTCCCCCATCACACTGTTATCACCTAAACGGAACAGAGAGCGAAATAGACCTCAAACGCTTTCATTGCAGGTATTTTCCAGACTGACGGGGTGAAGGCCACGTGTGGTACTCATTTCGAGCTCATACTGCTATGGTTTCAATCCAGTTTTAGCACAGCCGTCGGTTTTTAGGGCTGAAAGCAGTTGCGTTTAATGATCGGTTTCACTCCGGTTCAGTGACCAACTAATCAACCCTAACCCCTCTCCGCTGAGAGACCGAAAATGAACGGGAAAGTAGTGTCTTGCTCTTTGACTTGACATTCTGCGGTGGTTTTCTACGTACTGTAGATGTAGTTTTGATTCACAGCTCCGGCACTGTGTGTTATGTCATTTTCTTTCATTGCATGTCTGTCGAAGGGAAACTGTTCAGTGTAATAACATTCTCTCTCTCTCTCTCCCTCTCTCTCCCACTAATAACTTCTTTCTTTAATCCCATGCTGCCGTGGATTAAATCTGCGCTCATTTTCCACCAATAGGACGATGAGGAGGGCATTTGGGCGTAGCCAATCACATGCCCTCTCCCAGCCATTTTGTTCAGAAGGGTGAGAACTGTCTAAATGGGGCATGACGCTACACCACTGTTTTCTCCGTGGTTTCATCATGTTTTCACTGTTTTTGTGCTTTCCGGTTCATCCCATCTTTCCTTTCTCATTATTCGTATGTCTTGTGGTTTTCTTTGTGTCTGGTTTCTTTGTCCATTCATATAAATATTGTTGCTAATGAATTATTCTTTTTTCATTTATAAAGTATATGTTTTGGTTTATAGTAGGATTTGCGAATGCATTGGCTTGCAGTTATCAGACATTAACAGGCTGGAAATGATACTGTACATGTTTAAGTGGGTTTTATGTAGGATTTGTTCACCTAAAAATGGAAATTGTCATTTCTTAACACACGTCCTTCCAAAACTGTATGCTGTACTAAAAACTAAATATCATTTTCCCTCATACAATGACAGTGAACACTTCTGTCAAGCTCCAAAACAATCAAAAAACGTTCCATGAAATGAGTGATTCAGTGATTTAGTTGTGATCGTACTACTTTTACTACGCTTTTTTTGGAAGGCCGTGAGAACAAGTAAATAATGACAGAACGTTCTCTTTTTGTGGTGAGCAGTTCTTTTCAGTTGTTTTATTCGGTTTAATTTCGTTCTTCATTCCTACATTTTCCAGAGCCGACTGAAACGGTGAATTCCTTCTGTTCCTTGCAGAATCCTGTTTAGGTCTTCTTCGTGGTTCTTTATTGTTTTACACAGACAGCAAAAGAAGCGTCTGCCTTTTGACTTCTCTGGTCTTTGCCTGCCTTTTCCCACCAAAAAACATCATCATATTTGTCGCCGCACTGCCAATTTTGATGGGTGGTTTGGAGGAACCACACAGACTGTAGAGTACATATGAGCCGCACATGTCTCAGCCACGGGACACACACAGGTTCGCTCGTTGGAGACACTGGCATCCTGTCTCCCGCTGCATCACGACTGTTACCTCATGCCCATGATGATGGTAAATGCCATGCATCGTTCAGACTGTGATAAATTAGCAGGTCCCGCAGATAACCGGCATGTCCGTCGCATGAACAGCCGCATGCAGTGAAGCACATATACTGCGAGAGCAATTAGGCGTAGCGGAGCGCTGGAGAACAGTGTGGAATTGTGCAAGCCGTGGGCCCAGGGTCTCGGCAGCATGAAGGGGGGTGTTTAATCTGAACAGCTGCCCCCATACACTGTGTCCTATTTCAGGCAACTAACGGGCCTCTTTCGCTAATGTTTTTGCTTCGTCCGCAGGTCTTGATGTCTGAACCCGCTAAGCTGCTCGCTCCCATACATTCAGAATTCGGATCGTCCCCTACACCCGCGGTGCCAAACTGTACGTGTAACCGTAGCATAAAAGTCACTCTCTGCGTATCATATGACCGTGTCAAACTTGTAATGGCATTTAGCCGGGGAGATCAAGACCTCCAGGCCCCCGAACGTATTAAAGCTCACATAAAGGGCAGCCGTGTTCTTCCAACCGTGTTCTCAGGGCAAGGTGGGGAGAACCGCGTCCGTACGTACAAGCGCATGATTAGAGATGGTAATAATCTCAACATGACTCTGATCTCCTTCATGTTGAATTGTGGGTGGTCGAGGCCTATTTAATTGCTCCCCGTTTGGCACGATAACCCACATAGACTCACCGCAACCCTGGATTCAGTTTTGGCGATGATGAATTGCAGTCCGTTTTAATCTGACTGCCTGGTGTATCACTAGGGGTGTATTTACAGAGCATGCTCTCTGGCCCTTGACTCTGTTATGTGTGGCTGATTTTGTTTTTGTTCCTTGCAGTTTCGCTCGTCTTCTCATTTCATCTCCGGCTGCTGTTGCTTTTTTTGTTTTTTAGTTGTGGATTATTGATGCAGTTCTGTTTGGGTGTTTTCTCTGCTTCCCTCGTTTCGCTGTCGTCATGTGAAGATGCTTGTGGGTTTTTTCAAAATCGAGAGTTAGAAACTAACACCCAAAGAGGAAGAGAGTCTGAGATTCACGTAGAAACATTCCCATTATGGGCACAGAATATTTATAATAGTTTTGTGTAAGACTAATGGCTCTTACAGGAAGTCTTGTATAATTAGGCCGGTTACGGTTCAGGTGACCCCAATCAGCCACATTTCTTAGAAGACGTTTACATAAGACTTTTTCAATCATTTAGCTGCACGATAGAGTAAAGTGTTGAGATTTCTCTCTCAAATGGTGGATTGACTAGTTGACCTCACTTCTCAGCCATCATGACCCATCGGTATTTTGTGTAAAACTTGTCCTTAGCCTTTTTGAGCTTCGCTTTTACCTGAATTTTTGTAGGAAGTAAGGAAAACATGTGGCGACCACCATAAACTTGACTAATGTGTTATGTTCTCAGGAAATATTATAGAGCACGGCCAGCAATTGAGCATTGGACGACCCACAACCTGATGAGAGACGTTCTGCAAGAGGGAGACTAGCAAGCCAGTGTATTCCATCACACCCCCCTTTCCCATCTTTTCAACCACTCACCCAAAACAGGTCCATGCGCCGTTTTTTTCATCCAGGCTGCATATTCCTCTATTATTTTCACAGCCCCCTCCTTCTTTTGTCATGAACGTTATTTTCAAAGTGACTCACGTCCTAAGCGATGCCAAAGCTGGTGTTAGCATGCAGAACAGAAAAGTAATGAAGACTCGATTGTCGTGTCACCTCGATTTGGCGACCTTAGACATTACTAACCCTTTGGACGGTGCGATTCCATGGAAAACTGTGAAACAGGGCTTGGCATTCGCTAGCATATTCCAAGGGTCAGCGGGTACCCGTCTCGCTGGAGCAACTAAGGCGTAACCTCTGCTGAACCCGTCCCATGAGCACAGCCACCCACCATTCGCCCACATTATTAAAAAGGTCCCCGCCCCTCGGTGGAAGAACGGAGACACCGTTGCTGAGTTTGGATTTTTTTCTGCATCTCCGAAAACGGCTCAGTGGTCAGAAGGGGAACTTTTCAACAGCTCTGTTTTAGCCATTAACATGAACCGAAAACGCATGTTTGCTTTCTTATTTGCCTTTTGTACTTGCATTGTTTATTCCAGCGTGACTTTTTTCTTTCTGTCAGTTCCAACTGATTCCTGTCCAAATATTTATAATTAGATTAAAATGGGAAACATGTGGCGAAGAGGGAAGTTGCAGGGGGTCGTTGTCGAAAACCTTCCCACCTCCATATGATTTCAATATAAAACTGGCCTCTGGCTCCGTTCGCCTGGTGCAGACGAGAGGGTAGACAGCGGTGGGGCCCTCGCTCCGACAAAGTTTGGCAGGGCACAGACTTGGGGTTTCTGTGGAGCCCCTGAACCATACTGCCCTACTTCCTGTACCATGAAACCGAGATCTGCTTCTCTGGAATGGAGCCGAGCGACTGTACCCCAAATGGCTCAATCAGTCATATCTTCTCCATTTGTCGATGTCTGAGTAAGAGCATGCCATAGGAAATGAGGAAATAGGGTGTCATTGGAAACATACCCTAGCTCCTTACCAAGGGTCAAAGGTCGTTTGAGGGATGCTCGTCGCTCGCCGAGGTGCAGCATGTCGGGAGAGGCAGCAGAATAAAATTACTCCGACCCAATCAAGCGTCCGACAGATATCAACCATTCGGTCGCGGCGGCAGCACGCAAGCATTGGGTTTTATCTGACCTTGTAATCTGAGCCTCGCTCCTTGATGAGAGACCGATGGCTGCCCTTGGAGAGTCTACGGGTTGTAATCCACTCAGATAAATAGCTTGTAGTTCTGCGGTGGCCACGTTTGAATCTGCCAATCGGAAGAGAGTTTAGACCGCAGCATCTAAATGTTGCGATGATGTCATGAAGGATGAGCTCACCTATAAGAGCTTGTGTAGAAGTGTGTGAAATCTCTCCTCTGTCAGGGTTTTGGCTCTACGTTCTCCACTGGATTCTGAGAGGAACTCTGTTTAGCGTCAGCCAGATAGGCGATGACTTTACCCGCCACCTCTTTTTTATGGAATACGTCAATGTATGTATTTTCCTCGGAGGATACAGAGAATTGTAAACTGGCCTTGTGTTTGGTGAGGGAGGTCCAGTTCACTAGTCATTTCATGTCAAGAGTTATCTCTCTAAACATTCAGTTTCTCATGATTCTCATTCCCACTCAATCTATAAATAGTGGGAACAAAGACTTTAGTTTAGATTTTATCTGTGTAATTGCATGGCAAAGTGGAGTAATATTTGATTTGAGAACGTTTGACATTAAAGGCATGAAGGTGCCGTGATTTTCATATTTTCACACACGCTCTCTCTCTCTCTCTCTCTCTCTCTCTATCTCTCTCTCTCTCTCGCTCTCTCTCAGACATAGGGTTGCTTTTCTGGGCAGTTTCGTTTGCCCAGTCTTGCTTCACTGCCTGACTGTCCTGCTTTTTAAGGCCTCAGCAAACCACACGTCTTGGCCTGCTCTCCCAGGATGCATCACTCAAGAAAAATACATTTTAATGGCGCATCCATGTTTCTGGTTTCCCTCTTGGAACTAGGCAACCCAAGGACGTGCTGGCCAGCTGGGTTCTGCTCGCCTGCTCTGTGTCAGAGGGTAACTAGGAAAATAGTCTAAAGATGTCAATTAAGCCACAGCGCTTCTAGCGAATGTTTTCACTCCATCATTTCATCATTTACGCATCACTGAGAGTCTAGCAATAAAATAAATTTGAGTCCCTTAGTAATTGGTGGGTAATGGCCAAAATGACAGATTTCAATTCTTGACCTTTGAGCAATCCTATCAAAACAAATAATTGCGCAACTCCTCCCCCCTCAAACCCAGTGAACCCAACATGGCCATGATTCCTGCACAAGCTGCTGAAACAGTAAAGTTCGAGGCTCATTGTGGCGGAGATTATGCGGTCGGAACTTTTTGGCCCCCTGGTCCAGGGCGCCGTTTCTGGATGTGTTAACGGGCGGACGTGGGAGCCCTACCCTGGGCGCTGCGCCCGCCAGCCTCTCGCTCTAGATTAGACAGGGAAAGCGCTCGTTATATGACTAAGTAATGGACCGTGACCGTGAGCTGTGGAAAATCTTCACAACTCGAGCTCTTTTTAGAACGTCTGCTCACTGATAACGCAACTGTCTGAGCGTTTCCAACTTCGGTGAAAAAATGAATGATTATTCCAGGGAACTGCGTGTTTTTAAGCGGTTAATAGCTAGTATGATGCATGTTAACCATGCTCGTCTGGAAAAACAATGCATTTGAATGGATCTCGTGCTGAACTGTTATATGATATCTCAGTGGGTTTTATCTCTGGAAAGTGTTGATGTGTAACTTCTTTTAATGTAATTACCCTTGTAAAACAATTATGGTCTATTAATTGTATCTGATATGTAACGCCATCATACTTTAATGTATACTTTAGTTTTGAAATATTTACCATAGTATTGAAATGGTGCTGTAAGTTACCATGGTACTGTATACAGAAGTGGCCCAAAGTGATGTCCGGGGGATCATATTTGTACAATATTTGCTTTTAATGACCCCTCAGGTTAGATTAAAGGAATAGTCCTCCCCAAAAATGAATATTCTGTCATCATTTATTTACTGTTTCTGCTGAACACAATAAAAAGATATTTGGAAGAATGTTTGTAACCAAACAATTCTGGGGCACTATTGACTACCATATAGGTAAAAAATGTACTATGGTAGTCAGTGGTGCCCCAAAACATTTTGGTTTCCCACGTTCTTCAAAATATCTTCCTTTATCTTCAGCAGAACAAAGACATGTTATGAGGTGTATGATACAAAATGGACAAAGCACTTAACTTTTAAAGTATTTATTTGTCAAAATGATTGGGAAAAGGGCAATATTTACAAAATAAAGTATGAATATGTCAATTGTCCAAAATTAGACATCACTTTTGGCCACTCCTGTATGTCCAAATATCATGGTTGTACAAAATATCAATGATAGCATCAAGCACAATTTGTTAAAACGAAAACACTTGCCAAATTTGTGTGTGCCTCAACACTCGACAAAGCTTCATCAGGTCTTGTGTTTCAAATTCCAGGTTGTTCTCATTTTTAGTGCTTAGACGTGGTGCTTCCTCATCTCCGTTTGCTGAATGTTAGCTACATACTGCTAATAAACTCCCTGCGGCATGTCAATAGGCCTTAATGCTTTCCAGAGCTGTGGATGGGGGCTTTTGCAGCAGGTTGAGCACCCCCTCACCCCCTCACCCCCTCACCCCCTCTGCAGACGCCACCCGACTGATTTAAGGCTGATAGGAAAGAGCTGGCTAAGATTCTGCACCCTGCGTAAGCTGTCCAACAACCACCTTAAATCTCCCAGTTCATTTAGCACTTAACCAGCCGTGGATGTAATGGGCGCTGGAGACCAGATGGGTGGAAAGAGCGGCGTTGCTCCCTCTCTCTTTTTCTTCCTCCTTTGCTGCTTCTTCCTCTTTGTCTCTTCCCCCACTCGACGCTCAGTCTGTTTCCGTTTACCCAGCCTCTCCAATTAAGCCTAAAATCGAGGACCAAGAACTGCCGCTATTATCAGTCAATAAAAAGGCAAACTTGCCATGTGTGCATCACACTTGACTGGCGGCCATATGTGTTGAGAAGAGACTGGTAGACTGATCACCAATCAGTTGACTAGTTTGAAGGTTTTGACGTTTAGCAGTGGTGTTTTGGTTAGCACTTCAATTGGTTTTTGTCTCCGTTAAAACGAACCACTGAGCTGTTGCCACCTCCTCCAAGACCTAAATCTTTCTGTCTCTCAGGACATGTGTGATAGCAGATTTCATACCTTCAGAGCCAGCGGGAGTCTGTTAGAACCATCTCGACCAACTTTGCATCCTTGAACTCACCTAGAGCCCCGTCCTCGTCTTACAATTTCCTCTGTCCTCTGTCTTTAAAAGCGTAGCAGCATAAGTCTTCTGGTGTTGAGTGTTACACAGGGGAAACCCTTTGACCTCGGGATGTGGGTCACCTTAGATCTCTCCATCCGCGGTTGCTCTCAAAACGCCTGCTTCCTCTGTTGTGTGTTTGGGGTGGTGTTTGAGTTTCTAGGAGTTAGACAGGAACGCTATTTCATAAGTTATGTGTGAACACACGGCATTAGGATGTCTCTGCTTTTGAACCCGTAGACAACACAGCAGAAGGTTAGAAGGAGCAGTTGGTCCAGGCACAAAACTACAAACAGTAAAGGCTTTTTAAGACCTCAGATAAATGGATGCCATTAAGGAAGTAGTACTAACTCGAGTCAAAGGTCTTTGTTGTATCGCCGGGTTAAAGTTGAATGTGACACATTTATTGCGTTGATTTAAATCATTCGCTCATGGCTCTCTGAGATGCCCCAGAGTTCCTGTAATAACGTTGATGGCAGATCTGGCTTTAGTCATTAACTGGTCTGGTTCGCCCTCACAGTGGGGTAGATGTTCTGGCGCTTTGCTACACGCTCGCCCCTTCCTCCGTTTTTCTTACGTTAATGATGCCCCTCAACCTCGGCTCAAAGAGGTCGGAACCTTCTTTCACCCCAACACCCCTCACCCTCGGGGTCGTGACCCCCATTGCCACTTCCCCTCCTCCTGGAGCGAAACTCAACCCACACGACAGTTTTACTTCCCTTTTGCCGAGGCTAATTTGTTCTTGGCAGTGCTCTTTTGCTCATTACAGACGTGTATTCGCACACATAACCCAAACAGGCTCAATAAATGGAATGTCGTCCCTAGACAGCGGCCTTCATGGTCTGTTTAAATGGCGCTATGATGGTGACACTGGGAGTTGCCTAATTTATAAAAAAACACTTTTCCAGAGTCAACAGTAACCTGCTCTGGCTTTTTGTCCTCCTTACCCCCACCCCACCCAATGCTGTTAAAAACCTGCTTATTCTATTAGCCAGTGACTGACTGAGAGATTTGGCATGTAAGTCAACAGTCATAAAACCCCCCATCAGTATAAATCTAATGGCATTTATATAAAAACCTGCGTATATAGGTGACGAGACTCTTAAGTTCATAAAACGCTAGAGCAGCGGAGCCCTGGCATGCATAAATCTTGCATCTCTTAAAACACGAGTGCCGTTGTGCTTAATTCGAAATGTGAAAGCATGCAAGAGAGAAGGCCCAAGCAAATGAAAAAATGCATTTGAGAAGTGTGTGCGTCTCTTCTGAGAAATATTGCGAGTTGTGGAGAGAGGCAACGCAGTCAGTCACTTATAAAATGACAGTATGGAAAGATAGAGTGACTCACCTGCTCTTAATCTGCCCGCTAGATCTGCTCTCTGCGCTCGGATTACATGTGTTTCTGTACGTGCGCTTTGGGGAGGTATGCGTGCGTGTCGTCCGAGGCTTTATTTGACAGTTGTTTTTTCCATATCAGTGTTGTTTCATTCCGTTGAGACGATACGTCTGCTTGAAATGCGCAACGTGAAGGCAGACCCACCAGCTTTGTGCTGTAGGTTTGAAGCTTCACATGCGCCTCCTTATCTTTATCCCCTTAACGCTCATGGACGCGTTGCATGGCAAGGCTGAAAGTGGATAGCCCAATAAAACTCTCAGCCATGGGAAGGGATGTGCGCCCTGGCCCGGCTACTGTTCGAGGAGAGGCCCTTCAGGTCTTCAGATCCTCCCCCTTCCCGGAGTGAGCCGCGTTTTGAGCTGGGCTTCAAGGCCGCGTCAGGGGCTTCCTGTAGCGCCGGGCCTCAGGAGTCTTTGAGGAAGGAGCCAGTGGCTCGTCTCTGATGGAGCGCCTGACTGACAACATTGATCCAGACTCTTGCCTCTCAGTGTGGGTATCGAATGGCACCCGATGAGCTGATAGGTGATAAATGAGAGAGGGAAAAATGTGGAGGCCGGTCATTGTTGAGGGGTATGGCTTTTGGAGAAGGAGGGGTTCTTGTGGGATGACAGGGCCAGGTAGAAATAGGTATGCAACACACTTCAGCATCTGGTGAGGACAGCTCCTTTCAAGGGGAGGTAATGAAAGAGAGCAGATGGACAGACTTCTCAGTGATGCTTTTCTGTAGTCTTTAGACGGGAGTGGGAGTGTGAGGTTCAAGAAGGCGACGTTTGCTGCTGAGGTAGAAAGGGTAAAGTCAAGTACTCTATACCAGTATATAGGTTTTAGTTTAGAGGGTCGGAAAATTCCCCTGTTGTAAATCTGTCACCTGGGCATGATGTTTGTTTTTGTTATTGTTGAATTATTTATAATCTCAGTCTACCACATGACTCTTTAAAAATGACACGGCGACGCGGCACAAGCAAAGCAGTTGTGACAGCACTGAATTGACAGAAAACATCGCCAGTAGCAAGACTGATGTTGCCAGCATTGTGCTAACTCTCGGTCCAAAGCTTAGCTTGACTGTACCAACCTGCTTACAGGAGGTGATGAAGCTTGACTTTTCAGTTTGTCAGCTCTCTGAAGAGGCATTGATTTAGCAGTCGAAACCACGCGGTGAGAGATGGAGCTGTTGTGTAACTCCATTCGCTCTTTCTGCAAGCAAACATAAAAGAGGATAAATGTCAAATCCTATCACTTTTAAGTCCTTTATAAATTACATTAGCACACCAGCATGCTTTCAATCAACCATGTACCGTATGTAACAAGTACGCATGTGTGCACCGTCGCTAAACCCGGGCTTATTTTAACTCGGCTGTTTTTTGTGCGTATCCACACGGCCCGTGCAAAAGGGCAATTCTGTCACAGTGGTTTGGAGGGCTTCTATCAGACCGCCTTTTTAAAGCCTCGTCCCTCCTTCTGTGGCCGCCAGTCAAACCGAAGGCCCCAAATATCCTCCGGCAGCACTGCTTGGCTGAGATACAAGACCTGATGGAGATGCCGAGGAGGTATCGCCCTTACAGCTCTTTAGATACCATCTGATGTGTGTCACGTAGATAAATGTAGACTTTTTTTGTCACAGCTTTTTTTCTTGCATTATTATTCATTCGCCTTCAGGCAAGTTTCGGTGATGTGTCTGGGTTTAGATTCTGGCACTTTAGTTTTTAAATCATAGCGTGTCACGAGTACGATGTAGGGCTGTGTGCGTCTCCTCTAGTTCTATGCACAGACACAGTTTGCACCATCTAATTGGTTCCAGAACTGGAGGGAAAACCAGCTGCCCTCTTTAGGCATTCTTTTGTTCCTCGACTCTCTCCCTTCTCATTTTCTCCCTCATGTGCTCTTCTCCTCCTGGTTTCGTGCCCTCCCTCACCGTAACCTTCCTCCATCTTGTTCTTTCACAGTTTTGTTTGATCACACTCGGCAGCCAGGATGCACCCAAGAGAGCCTTCGTGGCCCCCGGCAAGCCAACGAAAACAGAATAACATTCGGTCCTGGAAAAGATACAGATGGGGTTAATAAGAATGAATAAAGTGCGGGGACACAAATGTTCGCTTCACCATACTCTGCGTTTCTCTTTCCTTACATCTCTCTCATCGCTCACGTTTTCTTTTAAGGCTCCGTTTCCCGTTCCTGCTTTCTGACAGTCAGGTAACTGTATTGGCTTTCTGTTCTTGAGCGATGAGGAGCGTATCCAGTACTCCCCAAGCCCAACTATGTTCACGGCCCGAATATTTATCGAGGAAAATTTCAATCGATCTTCATGCTGTCTCATGCTGGACTGTTGAACTTCAAAAACATCGCACACCCGAGAAATGATGGGTCGTCCGTTACAGCCCGAGACCAGTTTATGTAACACAACGATACATCAGAGAATATATTTGTTAGGTTTTTGTTTGCGGTGCGCGTCTACTCTTTTACTCATCAGTTCATTATCAATGGTTTGATCTGTCATCCACTGTTTAATGACTTATTTATTCAGTTTAGTTCACATGGGATATGCAACTAAAAACTTTGCCGATTCCCACAGATTTAAAACACTTGTCATTTGCAAAGATCTAAATGCCTACAGTAAATGTGTGTTTATGAAATATATTTTAAATATTAAAAGGATTTGGAGAATATGTCTCCATTAGCCTACTTGTGTTTTATACATTTTAGCGTATCTACAGTAAATCTGTTCCGTAGAACATTTTGTTTACTGGTGGTACTTGGAGTAATATGGGGCTGATCTTATTGAAAACAAAATGCAAACAGTAAACAGTAAACAATACTGCAGAATAGGCTGTTTAGCACTTGCAAGATTTGAACCTACAGCCTTCTGGTTACCAGAAGTCACATAAAAGCACTTATTCCCGCCCGAACTTGCTCCACAAACACATTTCTATTGATCATTTCTCTGATTTAAGATCAGTTGTGTTAGATGAACAACGCAGTGGACCAAATGTCTTTTGTTGAAGCCAACAGCTGTCTCTACAGTGCATGACACATGCAGCTTAAAGCACGAAGGAAGTAAATGTATTATTTTGAAGGATTTATAAAAGCTGTTCAAACGCCCGCTGTGCGTTGAGATGTTTTGTGTATAGAGATGTTTTCTAAAGAGCGGGCATCTGTCGGCAGATTTCCAGGTGACCCAAATTGTTTGTCTCTGTTCCTGGACTGGAAATGTATCGAAGCTCAAAGACAGATTTGTATTGTGTCACTGGTGTGTGCGATTCCTGTGTTTCAGCTGTGTTCTATCATTCTTAATCATTTCGCTGAACATTGCTCTTTTTTCTTCTGAAAATCTCCTTTTTAAAAACTATCGGATGTGACAGTGCAATCTTATCTTTGTCTTCTTGCTAAACGTGTTATTTGAGGCATTTTAGCATGCGCCTGCATACCCTTTTTGTGTCTTACTGGCTCACGTCCAGATATCTAAATTGTGAATGGCTGGGAAAAGTGAGATTAAAATGGCTCTTTATCTCTAACCCATTTCCTCATTCCTCTGTTCTGGACAGATTATCCCCCCGCTCATAGACCTCAATCACAACCGCAGTAAACTGAAACTGTACATCGGCCACCTCACAGCGCTTTGTCACGAGAGAGACCCCCACATCCTGCAGGACCTGGCCCCGCCCTCTGCATACCACCACACACAACAGGACACCTGGGAGGAGGAGCTTCAGAAGATGCGTCCAGAACAGGTGAGAGACTGGCGTCAATATGGCTTCTTTTCTATTATTCCTGTTGTAAACTGAATTTTTTTCTATTTTTTTCTAAGGAATTATTTGCGTGTTTTTATGTTTAGTTTTTTTTTTATGTGTGTGTGTTTTTTAGTATTATTTTTTTATTTCGGTTTTCATGTTCATTATATTTTTGTTTTATTTTGGGGTCATGGAAATGCATTTACATTTTTTATCTAGCTGTAATTTTTTATTTTATTCAATTAAATTTTAGTTTTTAATTTCAGGTTAAAAAAAGTTTTTTATTTCATCTTTTTGCATGACCAATCAATTCATCCAATGTCCCTCCATCGGCACTATTGTTTACACAGCGGATTCCTGTTATGATGGCATCGTGCCATCACTATGAAAACTCTTGAATTTTTAAACACCTTACCTTATTAATTTAACTCTTATTTCACAGTTCCCCTAGCACATAAATTGCACAAGAAGGTTTGACTGCGCTTCTTGCGGTGTGTGCGCGAGGAACTGTAAGGTTCCTCGGGTACTTGGAATTGTCACCCATCGATTATTGGAGCCATCTGGCCTGGCCCACAAGGGTCCAAGCTGACGCGAACGCTCGCGGTCTATAAATCTCCTATTGGCTTTGAGAATCAGTCTCGCTCTGCGTAAATGCCATTAGTTGTCTTTATAGAGTGGAATGTCTTCCTACAGAAAATAAATAGTCCAATATATTGTGTTTTATTAGCGTCATTTACTGTTACTTTAACAAAAGAAACCCAGAAAGCTACCCAGAGGCTCACTTAAAAATCTGCGGCGAGCCAAGAGCAGAGAAGGGGGAGTGAGGAAGACATAGGAAAGGAGGAGGCATGGAGGAGAAACGGGAATGGCGCGATAAAGAAAAGGAGCGTCTGCGTTTGAGAAGGCAGTGGCTGGATTTAGTCTCACCATGATGAATGATCCGCTCTCTGTAATAAATGCACACGCGGATCCATTTTCTCCATTTCGCTTTGAAGCCATTTCCATACCTAACCTAACAGTAAATTGTCTGCAAACGGACACTGGGTTTAGTCCCCGAGCCGGCACGTCCCAGTTCTGCATCCACTCCTGATGCTTTTGGTAACATCAGAAAAATAAATTGTCTGGAAGTCTACGTATACATTATGCTCACTTTAAATCGGCCCCGTTTCTCAAGGGGAGAGTCGAGTGATCTGCTGTGCGGGTGCCAAGGCCCATACAATGCTCATGTGTTTTACTGTATAGGGAACTGTCTGCTTGGCAGGTTTTTGGCTCGACTTGACAATATTGAAATGCGTTTTTTATGTGAGATGCCTGATGACAAGCCTTTGGCTAGTGAACAAATAATGTTTAAGATTTTTCGTTTGCTTTGCAGCAAGTAAACTTGGTTCCGAAAATCGAGGGCTTTTTCCCCATGCTTGTTTAATGTGAAGTCGGGAGACGTCTGTACATTTATTTTTCTTTGAGAGAGGTAGCTTTCATCAGCGAGTGTGCGAATGGGACGAGGTTCTGCAGCCTTTTCAATCTTTGGGTAGCCACTGGTCAGTCAAGGCTTCTGTGCATAAACACAGTCAGCATCAGGTCTGTTTCGTAGCTCTTGAATAGATTGGACTAGAGCTGAGCAGTGCCTCGAATGGAGCAGTGCTAGACCAGATATTTAAAATAATCCACTAAAAATGACTGATTACTTTCCTAAAATTCACATTCATGCATTTAAAAGTAATCGCATTTTTGCCTCTATATCACCACCTGTGTTTGAAACGTAAAATTGCAGGTTGCGTTACTTATTTGTATGTTAGATAGTCAAACAGTCGTTTTCCACAAAACCATACCCCAAGGCAGAAAATAATATTTTGACTTTTGAATACAGATTTTTTTTTTGTACTTGATCAAAACTGAAAAGTTACAGATTGCAGCTTTAACAAATAAACATGTGCAACTCAATAGCTTATTTAGTACTAGTGACTTTGTTTCAAACTTGAAGGCTAAAGATTTTACATTAAAGCTATCGTGTGTGTGTATTTGAATAACTTGTAATGAGACTTTTTGTAACATTGTAACAAGTTTTTGACACTTCTTCAAAGAAACCATGCTCTGCTGGTTTAGTTACCAGAACAACATGAAGATGAGGCTGTTTGGGCGAACATGGTGTTCTTCCTCCAAGCTGTTATTCCTCCCGGACCCTCTCGAATGTCAACGATCCAGTGTTTATCTCGTCCAAACTCTGAATGACAGTGTTTAGAAAGCGCCCCTTCTCATGATGGGCCGATAGAAACTTCTGGACGTCTGTGCCAGGTTTCTGACTCGGTTAGCTGAAGTCAAATTGGGTTGTGGGATGAACGTGTCCCCTGCAATGACATCACCGTCATCCCCTACCGTTTTAAGCAGTTGTTGCAGGGCTCTAGACAACTTTGGCACTTTTGTTTAGGCAGTTGGACACTGTAGTGGAGAGATAATGAATATTTCAGGTTGCACCGGTTGGGCTTCACCTTTCAAACATTGACACACATCAGAATTTTCCCTCCAAATCCGATAGCTGGAAGATATTTTGCATCGCACATCCATATGGTATGCACATGTACGGAATCCTGCTCATTCTTCAGTTACATGTCCTGCATGTAAGACACAATCCGCTTGAAGACACTTTTGGTCTTTCTCTGATGGCGGAATCACTTGCAGATGGCGAATTGGAAGAGTTGCCGGCATTCACAAGCCCGTTTGATTGATGTCTTCTTTGACCTCTCATCTTCATTTTGTGTCGGGTGTGTAGCACATTACATTAGCATTCTCTCTGCGCCGAATTTTACCCCTTTAGATCCCTTCAGCTCCACGATGCCAGAACGGGCATGTTTGGCCATGACAGGCTAAAATTGACGAGAAAAGTCTGGGCTCATTATTGGCTTATTTTGCATGTTCTGCTCGGTCCATTATTGTTAGTAACGTCCACATGAATTTACTTGTGGCGTCTTTTGATGGCGCATATGCGTCCTCGTAGACCCTTAAGCGGTTTGATTCGGGAAAGGTTTTTTGCTAATCATCATTCTTGTAAACCGAGTTATTAGTCGCTAATTGAATGGGCTTTTGGGCGCAGTCGCCATCGTGCCCGTAGAGGATTGAGGTTGATGTCCTCTATGCCCAGTCCTTTGCTAATGACAAGCCTCGCGCTTTCAAAACGTCCTCCAGTAATTTACAAGGCACCGCACACTGTTTGAGCTCATGCCCTTCTTTTGATGCCCAACATTGATCTGCTAATTAACAGTTTTTATGTGATTCTTTTTTCATGGCCTGGCACTCTAAGCTGGCACTGAGATGGTGTACCGCAGTGCTTTAGATTTCACCATAATTTCCTTGTCTCTTATGTGGTTGTAATACATAAAAAAGTTTTGTTTTTTGTTCTTTATTTTTCTCTTAATTGCTATTGTTTTCTGCTCTGATGTCGTCCTAAAGCTCATATGTTTGTTTGCAGGATTTCCGCACACCCATACGTTCACAAAGACGCTGTCGCTGACTAACACAAACAGGATAATCAACGATTGCACAACCCCAGCCCGCAAAAACATCACTGGTGTATAGACTCATCAAGACAATGCAAATACACAAGAGGGTCGTAATAAACACACTTGTGAAATCACACTGGTATATTACTCGAACACCACCAGACCTCGCTGCCAGCCCGTCTTCTGTTGTGGCCTGTGCTTCTTTTATTACTCGTCTTGCCTGTTTTTTCTCTCTGTTTATGGTGCGATGTTGTTTTATTTGGTTAGAGCTGTTCACAGGATGTTACTGTATCTCTGGAATGCAAAAAGGTGATTAAGCCGGCCCTGAACGAACCATTTAGTCATATACAACCCACAGAGCCATCAAAGGCAATAAAGCCACTTTATTTGAAAAGAATTGGTGTTTTCAGGAACAGCTGTAAATAATCTAGATAGCGCCTTAGTGTAGTTTAGCTTAAGTTCTATTGGGTCATATATGAGGAAAATTATCAGAATTTATCGCTCCATTGTTCACACTTACACATGTTGGATTATAAAGGATTTTGGTTACACTTGGTGTATGAAATTTAGCTGCATGTCGCCGAGGTTGCGAATTTCAACCAACGGCTCACTCCACCGCTCCTCCCTCTCTTTCGAAGCACTACGGTGGCAAAGACACAGGACTAAGATGTCGTCACGTTTTTGCTTCTTTGCAGAATGAGATAACGTATTTACGAAACGCGCTCTGTAGAGCAGTTTGTCCGTTTAGGGCTTCTGTAGAAACATGGCGAATTCCATGTAAGCGGAGCCGCGGTGTATGTAGATAGAAACAGCTCATTCGTGGCTAATAAAACAATAAGGCTTCATTATATACGGTCTTTATACACCTCTGAACACGTAGTTATGTGTATCGTATTGCATTTCTTTCTGTGTATCAAAAAATGACACGCAGCACCTTTAAGGCACACAATAAGTCTCTAGGGTATATTAATGTACCCAAAAAAGGAACAGCATTTGATGTGCTGTATACCCGTAATGGTACAAAGGGGAACCACCCCAGAGTCAGAAAAGGTAAGGTTTTCAGTCTTTTTATCTGACTGTGTACCATCTATCACTGTACCACATTAAGTGGATGCAATTTTGCTAAAAAGTACTGTGGCTGTATTATAGTACCGTAGTATTTTAAGATATATAATGGTACTGAATGATACCATATGCATATACCACAGTATTTACATAATAAGCACTGAATAGTGTCCAAAAAAAGGTATGCGTCCGGAAAACTTTGGCAATACAATTGTCCTATATTGTTTGTGTAAATAGCGGGTGAATTATTCCTGGAGAGGATGTAGTCATCTGTGACATTATGGGCAGCTGTGGGACTCTCTGCTCCTGCATCGCAGCTGCGTCTGTGATGAGCAGTAATTGTTTGATGAAAGTTGCTGTCAGTTACATTCTGCGGCCAGTTTCACCTCCTGTCTCATAACGCTGGAGTTTGCTGTTTACTTTAAAGAGTGCTGATCTTAGATCAGTATGCAAAGTTAGCAGTCCTGCAGGAGAGAAGCCCAGCGCTCGACTGCCCTTGGCCAAAGTCATCTGGCTGTGATCTGGCAGCACAAAGCCAGCTGTATAAATAGGGGGAGAGTCTTGCATTTTACGGGTCACCCTGAATAAAACATGAACTAGAGAAGATTGATTATTAATGACCTCAGGGCTGGAACAGAAATAATCCGTTAGGTCTTTCGTTTTCCCTCCTTCGCTCTGGGCGCACCTTTTGCTCGCTTTTCCTTTCCGATTGGCACTGCGACTGTCTGTGTTCAGATGCGTTCCCCGTTGAACCAAACATCTGCAAAATACATGTTTTCATAGTCGACTGCTTTCACGAGGATTTCGCAGTCCAAACTGCTGAAGCACAGGACATTCATTTAAACTCCAACTTATTTTGAAATATACAAAATGATTGGGGTGTGCTAATCACCTCATCAGACCTGGATTCACTTCCATGTGTGGGCTCTTTTGCTTGAGAGCAACAGGAACTGGTCCCGGATCAGCTCCCTGATGTTCCGTGCCGGCGACTGTATTGCGTCTGTACCCGCTGGGGCCGGCTGCAAGCTGACAGGGCCATGAATCCCGGCCCGCGTAAGTGCAGTGTAATTTAAAAGGGCAGGAAATGGGGGTAAACATAGTGGAACATGCCTACAACCCGCACGGCTACGATTAATAAAAGCACATGGAGCCGGCTGTGTTTGTGCCGTAAGTAGGCTTTTAAATTACCAGCTTGTCTCTCTCCCTCTTTTTCGTGTACTGGCTGACATCATCGTTCTTGTAATGCCAGCATCAGTAATAGCAGTAGTCATGGAAGAGTCACAAAGGTGTGACAGAGAGACATTAAAAGTCGTCTGTGAACAAGCACTACCTTAAATAAACACATCACAGAGACTGGAAATGAGACATAGAGGCGTCATAGTCTGTGCACGTGTTGATTTTTGAAAGCAAGGCCATGTTCGCACCGGTAGATTTGTCTCGGATGATCCGATCGGATTAGAAAGTGTAGACATTTTTTGGTGCACTCTGTAATCTGAACCAATGTGAACACTAAAACTTTAGTTGCTCTTGTCTAGATTTCTCCCACCAAACGCTGTTTTGGGATACCTAGTTTCAACCAGTGCTAATCCTGAGGCGGTGCTGAAAAGCCCGCTAAACCAACAACACTTTTCAGCCGACCCCTAAACATCCCGAGCGAGTGAAAGAACAGCCCCATCTTCAAAGCCATGCGAAATGAGCCCTTTGTGCCGCACGTCTTTCTGATCCAGGGTTCGGCTTTCCTTTTCTCCCAACCAGCAAAAATGTGTGAAAGCGAGGCCTGGAACGCAGGCTTATGTCCCAGCACATTCGCCTTACGAAGCACTTCAGGAGGAAGAACAATATATGAACTAAAAACCCCAAATGATGAAACCATGAGCGAGATTGAGTCGTCTCAGCTGGAAGCCGCCAAGGCAAACATCGACATACTTGGGCAGGTTTATTGTGATTTTCGCGCTCTGATGAATCAGAATTTTTGAGTTTCTTTGCTGGTTTGGGTTACATCAGCCGTAAACTACACCAGATGATATTTATATATATTTAAAATAAACGTAGCTCTGTATACTGTGGTGGGCTCTATGAGGCCAGATTTTGATTGCACTTCTGCTTTTTGTTGTCCTTATGTTGTTCCAGTTGCTTCCATTGTTTCCCTCATCTGTAAGTCGCTTTGGAAGATAAAAGCGTCTGCTAAATGGCTCAATGTAAATGTAAATATATATTTGCATTTTAGGGCTGCCAATTTAACATGTTAATTTGATGAAATTTCAATAAAGAAAACATGATAAAGAAATTCAAGCCATTCAATTTGAATGACTTTTGACAAAAAATGATCCTTAATTTCTTGCGATTTCAGGCCGCTTTTAAATTTGACACAAATTGGTTTTAAAAACATGATGCTTACGACACAAGACCCAGCACAACTCATCTGGCAAAACAAGGCAACGTCTTTGAAATCCTTTTAAACGCTTTGAATTTGTGGAGATCGTCAGCGAAGATTATATTATGGAATTTAATTGGATCGAAATGAATTCGATGAAACATTTTAATTGACAACCCTGAACTATATTTATGCTTGTTTGTTTTCGTCCTTTGAAAGGCACGAACAACGAAGCCGTTGAATTTTTGTGGTTTGTCGCTTTATCGGCCCGCATCATGAATCATCCCACAAAGAAGAGGAACTGTCAATCTGTGGCGCTGCTCCTCCGATGGCTTTATTTGCGACAAACTCCACACCATTCGCAGTCATGGCATCTGTTTCACATTGAACTTTGGCTGGGAAAAAGATACCCCGATGGATCCGACTCCTACTTCCTCTTTTTCTTGCAGGCTATGCCAGTAGGCAGCTATATTATGAGTATAACAGCTCATTCAGGGCCTGTCAGATTAATAAAGCCTATTAAGAGTTGAGAAGGGTTTTATGAAAGTCTATGTTTGAAACAGGGTTATTTTCCACAAATATTTAAAAGCCCGTTGGGCTCTTTTAGCGTCCAAGTGCTTCCATGCTGACCGTCGGGAAGTTTTGTTTAGGGTGGGGCCAGCCCTATTAAGATCCGTTGCCATAGAAATCCAACAATTGGTGTGTTGACGGCTCTGTTTATCGTCTCATACATCAGTATAATTTCACATCGCTTGTGTGTGTGTGTGATTCGGTGATTCGCAACAGTCTAGCCATGATCGTTAGTAGCGACTAGGAGTGTGTTCTGTAAAGGAATGTGGTTGTAATTTATCCCTATGCAAAAGCCCCGCGGCATTTTGGGTATGGAGTCATTGGATGGAGAAAAACGACAACAAAAAATATCTAAGCATCGCAAAATGAAAACATGCCCTTTCATCATCTTGTGGTGGGTGTTAACGTTGAAGTTATTTTGATCTGACTTTTTGATCGTGATTGCTTCACCGGCTTGACCACATACGTCGTAATAGTGCCCCCCCTCTCCGCTAATATACTTTAACCTCACTCAGACTCGTGTGTCCTCGTCCCCCCGAAACTCCATTAGATTTGACGGATGGGGTACACAGATCCGGCCACAGCCGAGGCGGAGGGCGGCTCTAATCAGATGCGGTCGCTATAGAGTCACTTTATATAAATAGCCACACCTCCTCCGCTGCGAAGCAGGCTCTGGTTGGCTTAGTTTGCATCATATGGCTAACGGCTTCACGTCAGAGTGCTTGGTTCATAGATGGGGATCAGACTGAAAAATGGGAGATGGAAGATAACACGGTGAACTAAACTGCTAGGATTGTTTTTTGTCTTTTAAGTACAGTGAGAGGATAAGAGAGGGAAAGACAAACAGAAAGGCCGGCGAGAGATCCCACTTTAAGTGCCTCTTAGCAAAGCCGCAGAGGGTTTTGCTCTAACAGGGAGGAAGTGGGGAAACTGCTCGTCATAAGCTGAACACCATCCAAAGAGACCATTTTTACAGATATGTGCGTGTGTGTGTTTGTAGGAGTTAAGGATAAGAGAGGAGGAAAGAGTCAAAGAACAAAGAGAACAGTCAAGGGTTTAGCTTTAAAGATAAACCAGATTCTAAAGATATGAGCTTGTAGCGTAGCGACCCAACTGCGGCGGCCTAGTTGGGGAAGAATGGCCTTCAAGGATGTGAACAGAGGTTCAAGTGACCTCATCTCACTTTATTTGGGTGGTGTGAAGGTTTTGGGCGAAATGCACTTAAATTGTCCCGCCGATGCGGATTGGCGCTCCCCTTCTCCCCGTTAATGATGAGGACCTTTGAACACGGTCCCTTGATAGAGAGAGCACAGTTTCCTGCTTAAGGGATCTTTGTTTTCTCTCAAAATACTGTAACAGTGTCACGTTTAGGAAGAAAGGCTGATGCCTTTATGCAGATTTATTGAATAAGCTCATGATTGCTTTTGCAGAAACGGTCAATTCCCCCCACCCCAGATCTCTCTTTACTTTCTCACCTTCTCTCGCTCTTTGATGAAAAGTGGGTCTAGTGTTAGCCAAGGCCTAGGCCACCCCTGGCTGCCATTTTTACATCTTTGACTGAGCAACCCTGCCACCGAGGCCAATGCAGCCTTTTGTAATACCCAAAGTCCCCAGCTCCCATAATTCAGCGCAAAAGTACGTTAAGGATTTGGATGAGGTTGGTGGGTGGGAGCCACGTCACGAAGGTGAGCGTGTGTCATCCAGGCCGATGTGGAGAGCGGATTTGCTTGAAGGGTTTGTTGGGAGGTTTGAGTCCTCCCGTTTGATCTCCAAGTGCCACTCCGGGCGCAAATGTGCAACACAGCATTTATTGATGAAACACATCCTGTCTGAGTCATCTGCTTTGAGCCCCTTCACAGCCGCCACATGGGACGGGAAGATGAGTGCAAGAGTGATTTACAGACAGAGGGGCCAAATTGCAAACACTTCCATCAAATACTTGGCGAGAAAATAGCTGTCAATGGTTTAAATATTGATTTATTATTAATATTCCGTGTGCTTATGTGTTGATATAAGATGCTTTCTACACAGTCATGTTTATTAAAGGGATAGTTTACCCAAAAATAAAACTTCTGTCATAATTTGTGTCACCCTCGTGTCATTCAAAACCTGTATATGCTTTTTCCAGTGCAGCACAAAAGAAGATATCTTGAGAAATGTCTTAGTGGTTTTGTGTTCATGCAATGGAAGTCAATGGGGTCCAGTGTTGTTCTTCAAAATAGAATAGAAGAAAATGTCATACAGGTTGTGATGACATGAGGGGGAATAAATGAAAGATTTTTCATTTTTTGATAACTATCCCTTTAATGTCTACTTTCTGTAAACAAATCAACTTAAACTTAATATAGATGAGCAAAGTTAGATAAATCCAGACACTAATAAGTATTTTTGTATTATTTTAGACCGTGCCAGAACAGTTCAGACTCCTCCAAGTTTGTGTGCTTGTGTATGTGACGGTAATGGTTGACTGCTGTTTGTTCTGTCTTCATCAGTGTAGCCGTTTGTTTAGAGAGCGACTGACCGTAAACACACAATAACAATTGATAACAATCTACAATGATAACACAGCTTAATGTACCTCTCTCCCATTTTTAAATGGCTTTAAATCTTATCTTTACAACTTGGATTTTTGCTGAACACACAGTCGTAAAAGCAGGACGTGACAGCCATGGCCTTGACAAGCATTTGTCATGTAGAGGAGTTGCATCTTTACCCTTTGTGTGTTTGTGTTTGTGTGTGTGCACTTGGTTATTTTTGCGCAGGGACAGTTTTGTAAAAATCATAAAAGCACATTTTCTTTAATGTTCATGTGGTTCACGTTCGGTTTGTTGCAGAACCTCAGCATCCCGTTCACACTGTTACAGTGCACGCGACAAGTTACCCGAATATCCCTGCTTGCTTGCATTGCAACTGACCAAACTTGCTTCACTCGCATTATAATTACAAAAGCTGTCCACACTGCAAGCGTTAACAAATAATGATTCTGATTTGTTACTTTTATTATTCATATTACTCTTGAAGTCACATATGATACTGATTCCCAGAACCCAGTGATCTGAATGTCCTCCGCATGCTCACACGCTCCTCCATTTCTCTGTTGTCTGCTTGTAATGGCATTTCCAGCAGCGGCGCATCCTCACGCAGCCTCATACATCAGCTCCCGACGAGGCTCGTTTACCCTCCTCTCATGACTCGACACACTCCTCCTCTCTCATTCTTCTCCATCATGTCTCTGCTTCTCTCCTGACTCAGGCCTCCCAGGTGTGTGGTCACAGGTGTCAACATCAGAAATGTTGTCCAAGGTGGAGAGAGGAGAGCGGAACACGGTGGTCTATCACTGCTTATTGAGAGAAATGAATCCAGGTTAAAAATGTTAGAAGTAGTGATGGATCTATTCATTTCAATTATCAATAATCAGTTATTGTAGTTTTGTTTTTAGTTTTCACTTCATTTTTAAGCAATTTTGTTATATGCTTTTCTCATTTTATTATTCATTTTTTTATGTTGCTATATAAGATTACTTTATTTTTATTCATATTTTAAATTAGTTTTTTTAGATTCTTAGTTTTTATGTTAATTTCATTACATTTTTTTGCAATTTTGTTAAATGCTTTTGTCATTTTATTATTTATTTGTTTATTTTAATTTTAGGTTTTGTATATTATTTTTGTATTTTATTGTCTTAAACTTTTACATTTTTTGTTTACTCAACTTTATTTATATAGCGCTTTTTACAATTTTCATTGTTACAAAGCAGCTGTACATGAGACATATTGACTATAAGCAAACCAATTAAAGTTGTACCTGCAAAAACAAGAAAAAGGTGAAAACACAGAAGACAGACACACATACAAAACACTCCACACACACAATATGCACACGTACTTACACACATAGACAAAGACACACACACACACACACACACACGGGCGCGCACGCACACACACACACGTACACAGACAAGTACGCACAGCACACACACACACACACACACTGTGAGAGCACACATTTAAGATAAAGGAGAGAGAAGCACAGGTCAAATATAACAGACTATAAATTCCTATATGCAATATTAATTAAGTAATACTTTAAAATTCTAAAGTTTAGTTTAAGTTCTTCCAATATCTTTTAGGCCAGTATTATATTTGTTTTTAATAAATAGAAACATTTTAGTCTTATTATTTTATTTTTAAATTGTAAACTAATAATTCACTGTTTTGTATTTTTATGTCATTACACGACTCTCTTGAATACTGGATTGTGATTGGTCAGAATCTAGGGATTCTGTGGTCATTGTATTAAGATAAATTGAACGTAATTTCCAGCAGTCGCTCTCGTACACAATAGTTTCATGCACTCTTTTTCAACTTCATTTGGAATATTTTGTTAGTTTATTTATCTCTTAAGAAGATGTTTAATACACAGAATAATGTACAGTCACTTTGTTATTATTATAAAATAAACCCTTTTGGGATGAATACAGGTCGTTGTGGCCCTTTTCACCCTGCCCGTGTTTATTTTATGATGTCTGAAAATGATCCCTTTGTCTGATTTTCTCCATTTATTCTTACATAACAGTCCATGTGTCAGGATTGTTAATGCTCTGGGGCTATTCCTCTTATGCCCGTTTAAATCCCGGCTAGGTTTTATATCCATAATTGGACCCGCCCCTTTGACTCGATCCAGGCTCGGAGGCCCGAGATGGAAAGACTTTCCTGGGCATATCCGTCACCCCTCATTTTAAACCCCCCTCAGAGCCGGTGAGAGCCCAGCGCAGCGCTAAGACAAGCTGTGTGGTTCATGAAGGGGGCGGGGCTTCTGTTCCCAGGGCCGTTCGGGTGTGTTTTCCCTACAGTTGTGCAAACACCCGCCTGACGGATCGCTCCCCCTGCCCCCGGGTGACCCAGCGCGGCATGTTTTGTTTCATTAATTATGAAATAGTTGCAGGATCCTAGCTTACACAAAAACACACATGAAAGGGAAACATATTTTATGATGTATGAATATTACTTCCAGTTATTGTTACAGATGTCTTTATCATTAACCTTGTTAAAGCTGGCGCTCGTATGCCGGGAGAGCCAAAGAAAATACTTTTGTGGGATTTTGTGAAATATTCCACTTTCTGCGGGCTTTGGATCACGGGCTCTTGTTCAAATCTGAAAAGCAATTTGAAACGGCGCTAGCGTGTGAGGGCCACACAGAGGCCAGGAGTGGGGACCCGGAGACCAAATCTTGGTGCATGTATTTTTGCAACATTTGAATCGGGTTGTATCACTAAAGCCAGTGTGCTGTTGTTTGAAATTTCGCCTGTGAATTCTGCAAACTGGATTTTGATTTTCTAATGTCTCCAGGTTGCTTTCAATTCAACTCATTTTGTTCGTTTCCTCTTATCGATCTTTTCTCTTTTCTTGACTTTCGTTCTCTTCGGGAATGTGCGAATAATTATTCCTCTTGATGAGAGTGCACTCATGGCTTTTTAAAGCACCCAAAAGAAAATAATCCAACGTCGTACTCACATCGGACATGGGTTTTTTAGTTCATTTGGACGCACCTGCTCCTGTCATGGCATATGTTCTGGTGTGCTTGGCACCGCCGGCGCCCCGGAATCCCCCTTTCATTTCTCCACATCCCGTAGCCAAACCTCGACGGAAATCGTTGGGAAAACGGATTTCGGCATTAAAGATAACCGCACCTGTGATTATCATTAGGCAGAGGTGCTGTAAAATGTTAAATCCCCTCTTTAGTTTAAGTTTCTTTTAATGAGCGGAAAATTGAACCTTTCGGGCAAATGTTGAATTTTATACAACGGTTTATAAAGAAGCGCCCGGCGGTGGAGACGTTTTGTTTCAGCGCTATTGTGAAAGCGGAGAGAGGGGTCAACGTTCTTCAAGCGGTCCTCACGTGTCCGGTGTCTGCGTCATTACACCCTTTTCTCATTGCTCATTCTTTCTTCGGCTCGCTCGTGCGTGTGCTGGGTTTGTGGTGTTTGGTAGACAGTAATTCAGATCGCGTGAGGTCATTACAATCATTTGAATGAAAACAAGGCTGTGAGGGATTGAGCTATAGTATGTTCAATGACTTGTACTGTTGTGTACCTTGGCGGCGAGCGTTCAGGCTGCGAACTTTGAGAATACAGTGTGGCTTTCCAAAAGCATAAGGCATCCATCCTGACTGAAGTCCGTTGGCTGTATGTCGAGGATGTTTATGAGTGCCAAGCAATGGAGTAGTTCGGTGATTGTTCAATTGTGGTTGTAACCTGCTTTGAATGAAAGCGTCTGTCCAATAAATGATTTTTTTTAAACCAATATATAGAGTAAATTTAATGTTAAAAGCGTGGGCATAAAATGCTCGGGGGATGTGGGGGACATGTTTTAATCCAATGTAAATGCACACTTTGTAGGGCACTTGACATTTCTGTCCTCTATTCTGAAATGAAGGCTTCGTCCCTGGTTTAAAAATGAAGTTGTAATTGTAAAAGGTAAAGTAAAATGTGATCCAAAATAACCCACTTTATCTCTCTCTCGTTCACAGTTGGAGTCTGAGCTGGAGCGGTGCGAGCGAGAGAGCGCAGAACTGCAGGAGTACGCCAACTCCGTCCTGCAGCAGATTGCCGACCACTGTCCCGACATCCTGGAACAGGTGGTGAACGCTCTGGAGGAGTCGTGCTGACCGCACCACACCGCCCGCCGCATCTTCTGACGGTTTCTCATTTCACAACCCACGGAAGCCAGCACAAAAACACAAACTTTCTCGCCCGCACCCACACGCGCAACTCAAAGATCAGAAAGACACATATACGGGGAAGACTGACGGCTCGTGGAAGTGAAGTGCACGCTCGAATTGGCCTCGGGGTGTGGGAGGGGCGGGCTTTTGTTTTGCCATCCCCTAGCGTCCCTTCCTCTCCGCACCTTCAGAATCCTGTTTACACTTCACTCCATGGCTTACATAAACACAAAGCACCCTGGGAAGAAGAAACCTGAAGACGGAGGAGATCCAAGAGACAAGCTCAGTATTATAAGCCATCTCTGTGTTTTTGCGTCGTTGTGGCCTGTTCTCCGTCCTGCAGGAGGTGGAGTTTTCTCCATGAGGGCCAGGAACCAGGACCCTTATCTTGATGTACGCTGTTGCCACAGCTTTTAAAAGCTACAGAATTTTGAAACGGTTTTGAAGCAATTTACATTTTTTCCTCTCTCTCTCTCTCACTCTCTCTCTCTCTCTCTCTTTTTTGTCTAGATGTTTTGTTACTGACGTTAAATTGTGGGTCATTCGCGCAGGGCAAATATCCCGCACTCTCCAACCATCTGGTTTCACTCAAAGTGCTTGGTTAATGCTCCGGTTGTGCCAGCAAACAGTCCTCCCGGAGTTAAACATACTTTTACTATCGTAGTCAGTAGCGGGTTTAGATTACTGCAACCCCCAACCATCTGGGATTTTACTATCCGCTTGGTTACTGCCCGATTTCCTCCCAAGTCTGCTTCATAAAAGTTATGAAACGGACAATGTGGGTAATGTTATCCCGTGTGCACCTGTCACCAGCTACAAGTATTTCGCAGAAACCACAGCCTGGTTTGTGTCTTTTAAATGTGAGAGGGAGAAAATGATTTGCCTTGGAACTTGCCGGTTTATTGCTGCTAACATTTGTCTTTGCATGTGGCAGGTTTGGTTCTGTCTTTTCTTTTTCTGAGGAGGAGAGGCTGGTTCTAAAAAGGGTGTTATTACCGACCCAGATGTTGTGCAAAAGTGCCTGATCATCAGAGCGCGGCCGCCTCGCATCAACCGGTCACGTATCGCTCGTTCTGTGCTCCAAAAACTGAGCTTTGCTTTGCGCTTTCAAAGACTTAGATATTTGATATATTGATTTAGATAGTCTCTCTCTCTCGTGTTGAGATCAGATTGAAGTTTTGTGTGGTTCTGGTCCTATCAGAGATCTCGGCAGCTTTGATCTCCTGCATCTCTAATGTACCACCATGTTCCTCTTTCATGCTGGCTTCATATCATCATCCTCAAACGTTCGCACCGTCAGGTGTATCCTCTTTCACTTTATGGTTATATGGGTCTATATCCGCAGGCCTAAGGTGTCAGTTTCTGGACGGCAGCGGGAGCGATAAGACTCAACCTCGTTCAACTGATAAACACTGTTGCTTCATTGCACACGTTGGCTATTGCTTTAAAGTCAAGAGTCGAGTTTCTCTCCCGCTGCCCCTGAGGATGACACTGGGCGTAACGTGCCCTCTGATCCACTCATCCCTCCCTTGTTCATGCTCGTGGAGTTTATGGCTCTGACCTGCTGGGCCGTGTTAGTCATACTCATCTTTACATGATAAGAGATGACAAGACAAACGGTTTTAAAATCGGTGAGAGATCAAGGCCAATGCAACCCTCTCTCTCACCACTTCCCATACCCAGACACACTAGTTACGTCCAAACGTACTAGTTTTTCCCGTTCACGCTAGTTTTGCCCCTTGACATTATTTTCATACACACTAGTGTTGTCCGTACGCACTAGCTGTGCTCATGCATGCTAATTATCTCCAAACACACTAGATTTTCAAGTTCACACTAGTTTTGCCAATTTACATACACACTATCTATACCTACCCATACACCACTAGTTTTGTCTGTGCACACTAGCTGTGCCCATGCATACTAATTATGTCCAAACAAACTAATTTTCCTGTTCACACTAGTTTTGCCCATTTACCCTTTTTTTTATACGCACTAACTATGCCCATACACACTAGATGTGCACATGCGTAAAACACTTACACTACACACTTACACCTTTTACACTAGTTTTGCCCATGTACAGTACAGTACTTACTTTTATACACACTAGCTATGCCCATGTACACTAGCTGTGCATATGCATACTAATTATTTCCAAACACTAGTTTTGCCCATTCACAATACTTAATTTCATAAACACCAGCAATGTCCATACACTCTAGTTTTGTCTATGTCCATTCATACTTATTTTGTCCAAACACACTAGTTTTCCCCATTCACGCAAGTTTTGCCCATGTACACTACTTTCATACACACTAGCTATGCACATACACACTAGCTGTTCTCATGCATACGAATTATGTCCAAACACACTAGTTTTTCCCATTTACACTACTTTCATACACACTAGCTATGCCCATGCATACTAGTTTTGTCTACACGCACTAGCTGTGCACAAGCATACTAATTATGTCCAACACACTAGTTTTGCCTGTTCACAGTAGTTAGCGAATAGACAGAGTTGTGTCTGTGCACACTAGATATGAGGGTGAAGCTGCCTGGTGATGTTTGGCTAGACATTTCCTTTACTCAGATTTTACTGTCCAAATGGACCGTGAGTCATTCTCTTAGTCACAGTGTGCGTCTTAGAAGAGTTCCTAAGAATGGGAGTGTGCCCTACACTTAGTACACATCTTGACCTTGAAGGTTTACTTTTACCATCTCTGAATGTGAATGATGCTGTTGGGTGAATCACGTTGAGGTTGACATTTTATTCCAAACTCGGAGAGAAAATTGACCAGGCAAACAAAGATATTCACCCAGATGTAGATTTCTGTATACCGCGCAGTGTGTGGCCACCGCGTTCCCATGCTTACATCGCCAATGCCAGGAAAACGCCCGCTCGCGTGCCATCATCACCCTTGGCACTGTAAATCTTATCACAGTTATATTCACTGCATCTCCATAAAGGTTTTATGGCTTTTTGCTCCTGATTGCTGCCGATGGACTTCCTTATGAGGACATAAACATGACGTGCAGCTCTGTTTGCCTCTGGAAACCAAACAGCTGATTGATGATACCCATCCTGCTTTTCATCTCTCGCGCCCTCCGTCCGTCCACTATCTCCTTCACACACAAACACAGTTTTGGCCGTCACCCGTGGGTCTGTGAAATATGGGTCTCAGTTATCTAGGCCGCGGCCGAATCTCTCAGCTTAGACTAAACACACAGCCATTGAGCTCGCACACGCGCTCGCTCGCCATCGCTGACCCTCTCGCGATTTATGTTATTCAGTACGGGAGCCGGGCTTTTAAAGCCCCTCTCCGTGCCTCCGCTCGGCTTAGAGCACTCCAGGGAATTCGCAAAGAAAACAAAAAGCAGGAACGCTGTGATAACCAGGAGCAGATCAGAGAGAGAGAGGCGTTTATTGTGTGTTATTGAGCCTCTCTCCGGAGCTCTGGTATTTCTGTGATTGCTGGTTATAGGTTGACTAAATCACACACGAGTACGGAAATTCCCTGCAGGCTTCGGATCGCTGTGGATGTTTGTAGGGACCCCTGGCGCGATTCTTCCTCCTGTTTTTGGAGGAATTTGCTCGAAAGCCAAATGAGTGTTCACTTTGTGTGAAGCTTGTGTATATGATACATTGCAATGGTTTTGTAAATGATTCGAATTATACGTATGAGATAGTCACCCTATATAATCTTATACAGGCTTCATAAAAAGTCTTACAAAGAGTGTTGTTTATATTTCATCATGTGATATTTCGTTGCGTACGTTTCACACGATTCTTTTCCTTATTTTCCGCAAAGCAGCTCATGGGATGTGGTCAAGTGTGAATGAGACTGAGATGTTGCCTCACGTACTAGTATGAACATTTATCATCCTCATAAAATTCACCGACGCATGTCTGCGGAGAGAGAGAGAGAGAGCAGGAGCGGGGCGACCAGGCTGTGCGTTTATTTTCGCGTTCCTCTGATGGATTCGTCGTTCTCGGTCTTGCGTTTTGTTGTCTAGATTTGAAATTCATACTTGTTTCTTTAACCGCAGACATTTATCACAGCGTCCACCTAAACACTTCAAGGAAGACAAAAACCAATTACGTCATGTTGTCTGTCCCATAATTCTTAGCGTTAATCAGCGGTGCCGCCATCCCAGTCTCTTGAGTTTTGTCGTAGGATCGCGCACACGCTCGAGTGTGTATATAAGAGACCACAAGTTTTAAAGGGCAACGATCTTTTTTTACTTGTTACTAAAGACAAAGGTCTTTACACACACGTGTCAGCACTGCAGGACACATCTACACACAGAAATCTAGATGTATATAAGTCCATGGTTGGACCTGAACGTTTTGCACAAGTGTCCGGGAGGGAAACATCCGTCTGAATAAAATGGCCATCGGAACTAGTTAAGCATTTGTCTTGAAACTGAAGACAGACAAGACAAAATAAATCGCTCTAAGTGTCAAATCAAAGAATTGTTATCATGTTGTTGATGTACTGTTGCTATGTTCTCTGCATCTTTTTTATTTTGATTCCAACTCCTTACATTTGTTATTATCAATTTCTTTTTTTTATGGATTGTTTTTGTTTTGCAGCCTTTGTCTGTGTAGATGCAGTGTTAAAAGAGTGTTGATCTGGAGAAACTTCTGTGACTGTGCTTTGGGTCGCCAAGACCTCTATCTAAGGACTGTGACCCCAACAGCACCCTCTGTGTTATTTGAGGTTCGAATCATCCGCACATTTTCAGGAGATAACATTGGCGTTGCGTCGACCGGATCGGTCAGATGAACAGTATCACTCAACACGAGCCCTCGTTCGTTTTCCTTGGTAATTTATCACGCGTTTAAACACACTCACATTTTTTATGGCCTCTTAAGTAGATCCTCTATTAAAGTGTTTACTTATTAACTCATCTCGATTGTCATTATTTACCCAAACAGTCCGTCAACACGTTTGCATTTTTCATGCGTTACTTCCCCTCACTTAGTTTGATGGACTCAGACTGTTTAAAGCATGAAACCACATAAAACATCCGCTGAAGGATTTGGCAAGTTTATGTCTGACTTTCCGTTCTCCATCTGAGAGAATTCGGTGCCAAACGAAGCTAGTCTGCGCTAGAAAGTGCCACTAATAATAACCTGCCTGTCGTTCATCAGCAACCAAAGCCAGGTCACGAGACCTCATACTGTTTATATCATGTTTGCTTTATATTTAAACCTTTAAACCTTAATTGACACAATAAGAGGTCAAACCGAAACCAGGCCTACCATGCTAGTCTGAAGCCAGATGGAAGATCTTGATCAGGCACCAGAAACGGACGCCTCCGTGAAGTCCATAACACACTTTAAGTGTCCGAGTTAAATGGAGCAGCATTTTTCACATGGACCTAATCTTCGTTTGAACTCGGATGTGTGTGTATGTTGTAATGTAGTCAATTTCCAGACTCTTCCAGTCCAGTTCTGTGTGCCTGTAGTGTATATCTGGGTCAGCCTTGACATGACGATAAAACGTCTGGCTTGAGTCGCTGTTCAGCATGGTATCTTTTTTCTTCTGGATTTGTTCCTAAGAGAGTGTCAGACCTCAGTATCACCCCATCCACATCTTCGTCTTTTGGCTCCTGCAGCTATGCCTTCTGTCACAGTCTTTTCTAAAGATGCTTTTTCTATACAGTACACAGAAACACTGTCAAGGAGGATTCTCGCCCTTTCCCCTTTAATTTAACGATGAGAAATAAACGGAAAAATGTCCGATTTAACCCAAAGCTGGTCAGTGTTCGTTTCTTATTTGTATTTTCACATTCACAAAAATAATGCCTTATGTTCGTCTGTGTGGAAATGATTCAAAGATTTCTGTAAAAAGAAGGAAAAGAATGATTGTATTCGGCTTTTGACTTTGTATGTATATAAACTTTACGTTATCAGGCTTGTTATTCTGTGTGTCGTTTATTGTCATTTCTTACTGATGTCTTATTATTTATGTAAGGGATAACCCACGGCTAGCCGTGCATTAAAAAGCCAAGCGTCGAGTGGTTGCCTCCACAAAGTGCTTTAAATTTGTTTAATGCACGGCTAGACGTGGATTATCCTGGTTGTAATGTTCATTTGCCGAGTTAAATCTGTTATTGATGTTTTTTATCAGACATTGATCAAACTGACTGGAACTACCTGTGCACTAAACGGTTTTAATGCACACCTTCCAGCCAATCAGAATGGAGTATTTAAACAGACCATGGTATAATTAAATACAATGTTTAATTCCACAAATACAGATGGTTTCATTGAAACTTCTGGTCTGTGTTTGGTTATAATATTTTATAGTTCATTTATATTATTATTAATTCAGATTTTATTCTTTATTAATTACTCAACAGTTATTGATTCTTTGCGAAGGTCTACCGGAAGTTAACTTTGGGCCACATAACGTTTCTTGCAAAACCTAGTGAGCCGCCCACCTAGAAAGTATTTTAAGGCCGTTTATGCACACTTAGAATGTGCCGGGGTCAAAAGGTAAATAACAAAATATGCTACTAGAAGAAGATTTATTTATATAGCGCCTTTCCATAGCTCAAGGTCGCTTAAAGGCAGCATTATAGTATTTTTTGTGTAGAAGACAGCAAAATGCATTGCGATTATATTTGCGGAAAACGTTTTTAAAAAGTTGATTCTAAATGAAGCGCACTTCATTTCGATTGGGATGCTGCCATAGAAGGCTGATGACTAGTTGTTTGTCAGTTGTGTCGCTAGGTTTTGGAACAGCCTCTACCATTCATAACGCTCGCTAACATCCGTGTCATTGTTGCAGTGGCATCCCATTGTTCATCACTGCCTCCTGTGCTCTTCTGCGTGTCTCTCCTCACCTCTTTCAGCAGTCCTGTAAAGACAGAAGAAAACCTGTCTGATATCGATCAGACCCACAAGAAAAGGACTGCAGATGGCCTGCTGAGATGTTTTCCTCCTCTGGCTTTTATGTCCTTACCCCCCAGGACCAGATTTATTGCAAATTACGCTTCACCGCTTAGGCCACCCAGCAGAGTTCCTGTTGGAGTTTATACTCCTCACTTTACGATATACAACTTGCTTGCAGTATACAGTATTTCATGTGGCGACTTGGTTGGGAACTAGGACAATGATCCCGTTTTGGGGGAAAATCACTGGTGATGTGTTCCACGGCAAGCCTGTGTTTGCTAAACACAGGCAAAGAGAAGAATATGACCACTATTTAAGCCACCAGTTAAATGTGCAAATTTCCAGGGAATTTCCCCCAGGGAAGGTCTTATACCTTATGTGAGCTGAGACTCGTCCAGAAATCACAAAATTTGTGCACCCTGAATTGAAAGATATACAGCTAGTTAGAGTGACAAATCCGTTTCGGAAGCGTCACGCCGTTTCTGGACAGCGATGATTGGCAACCACCTCTATCCCATAATGCTCTATATCCAAGCAGGAGTGGCCTGCAGAGGTCTCTCTCTGTTTAAAGTGCATGTATATATAGAAATACTTCTGCATGCGTGTTTTTCAGAGAGGCACCAAGGATAAGAGGTCCGTGTGTGGGTGTGGAAACGATGTGGTTTCAGCCGTAGTGGCCAAAAAGCACACTGATTGCAAAAAGCAAGAAGAGAGATCGAAATACAGAACAGCAAGCGCTTAAAATAAACGCCGTGTCCATAGGATGGAGAGGCACGGAAAAACGCCTTTTTCACATCGCTGACTACATGAAGGTCATAAAGAAAACACGTCTCCGTCACTTACGTGAATGCTCCACATTGTCCACGTTCTGCGGCCGGACGCGCTGAACGGTTTGTTCGTATTTCTTAGAAATGGCATTATCATAAGCAAAGTTTGCTTTGACAAACACAGAGCTTACTTCGTGACCGTGCATAGAGAAACGTTTGTGAGTGAGCTAGACTTTTAGGCCGCTAAGTGGTTGCGTATACAGGAGTAGTTCACCTTCGAAACGAAAATTCTGTCATCATCCACGGTGCCCTCTCGTCATTTCAAACCTGAATGACTTTCTTTCTTCCGCAGAACACAAAAGAAAATATTTGGAAGAATGTTCTTAACAGGCCCCTATTCGCTTGCATTGGTTACTATGACAATGTGCTGTTCTGTTAACATTTTTCAAAATATCTTCTTTCGTGTTCTGCAGAAGAAAAAAAGTCATACAGGTTTATAATGTGAATGATGACAGAATTTTCATTTTGAAGGTGAACTACTCCTTTAATAATATGCAGGATATATATATTACAATTTCCCTGCCTGCTTATAACATTCCTCTGTTGTCTGATATCGATCACAGAGTAAGACCAAATTAGACCTAAACAGTTTCAACAAATGAAACTTCCTAAAACTTCCACAACTAATAAGCCCTCCCTATACTTCATAAACATTTACTCAGTAACTTTTCATCAAAGTCACCGAGTGCAGCTGTGACACGTCAGAGGAGATCTGGCCCTCCCGGGGGGTTTTCTCCATTTATTTCTCATTGGAGTTTGGGTTCCTCGCCACAGGGCAGTGTTAGCTTGTTCACCGGGAGACTGCTTTTATTAGATATGATTTACTAGAACGATCTTGCTTGTTCTATAAACACCATGCACTGTGCTGTGTTTGACCTTTTCGGTGTTTTGTTTTCTCCTGTAAAGCTGCTTTGGAACAATCCACATTGTGAAAAGCGCTATATAAATAAAATTGAATTGAATGTGTAACCTGTAGTATAAGGGTACGATCACACAGAACGCGCTTTTCATGTTCGAAAACGCGAGGCGCGCCGCGCTGATCTTTTGGTGACTCTTTGAAAAGAGCAGGGCGCAGCGTTTTTTTTTTTTGTATGTTGCTAGGTAACCCGAAACAGCCGCAACAAGTTTCTCCTCCATGTCTCCAGGCGTTCCGAGCATTGCGACAAGGGAAGCCCCGCCTCTCCACTCATCCGATTGGACAATGGAAAAAAGCGCACATGACGTCAAGCGCTTTTCTGCTCAGAGTTGAGTTTTTTTCAACTTCTGGCGCTCAGAGCGCTCCGCCTAAAACGCGAGGCGCGGCAGAAACGCGAGGCGCCCGGCGCGCATAAGCAGCGCGCAAAACGCTCCCTGCCAACTGAAAACAATTCAAAAGAGGCGCGTCTCACAGCAAAAGACGCGTTGTGTCTGATCAGACCCTAATGCAAGTTCTTAAACAAAAGCACAGTTCTCCTCAACTGCACAATTTGAGGTACCGTTCACATCCTTTGAACGCCAAATGTGTATGCTCCGAGTTAGGTGTTTGTTGAAATCCCATACCTTTAGTTTGAGCAACACTAATAGTGATTCTTGCCCTGGCAAACACCACTAATGATAGCTTGAACGAAACAGCCGAGAGTCAGAAAGTTCTTTTCTGCTGACGCTGATTTGTCTTGGAGAGCATATCGACAAATTACAGGCAGACCCACGCTGGGATTCACCTGTACTGTAAATCACTGGGTCTAGAAGCGATCTCACTGAAATTAACAGGCTTGCGGAGCGTTAAACAACTGATTACAAGGCCATTATTAAGCGCGCGCAGGCTCATCCAACGCGGAAGCGAGAAACAGACATGCAAGGGCCTTTACAAGCTCTGACAGGTTCCTGGAGGACGACGTTACCTGGAGCTTCAAACAGCAGTTGATGAAACGGCAGGAGAATATCATTCAAAAGAATGTCTGTCAGACCCAATCAAACGCGAAGAGCAGCGGACGCCGCTCCTGCGAAACCGTATCGATGCAGATTCTGGAAAAGCACTAAAATGGCTGAGTAAGAAAGACAAGCTCGCGCTCATTTCACAAACAGGTAATGAATGGAGCAGTTCTGAGGAGAGTTTTGGACGCGAGTCAGAGCCCGAGGACTGGAGCTGGGTTTGATTATGGGATGTTCGTCAGAAAAAAATGACGTCGCGTTTCTAGCTCGTCTCTATCGTGGCCGTTTTGACGTGCTTACGTTACGCTTGGATTTGATCCGCCGTGGCAGACGTGAGGGAGGCAAGGCCTCGCATTCCCGTAGTGTCAGTCCACACGTAATGGCACGTTAGTAGGTCTCTCATAATGCCTTCATCTCCCAGTGTTGTTACATCATCACAGACGTTTAGAAACTATACATTCTTCAATCAAATTGGGGTGGGAAAAAGCTCGGCTAATTGAGATGATATCGATACTTTTGTCAGAATCTTTCACACTGTGTGCCAGCAGAAAGCTCCAGATGTCAGAGGTGGGCGCGCAGCGGTAGATCAGGCCCATGTGTGAGTCGAGCCCTTCAGAATGTGTGTTGTGGAGAAATGGAGTCGGGTCTGACCCGCTGACCTCTACGCTCGTTAAAGCAATATCTTCACATGCGGAAACCCGATATCGCTCTGCTGTGTGTTTGTCTTCCATTGTCATCTACCGTTCGGTCAGACGCTCCATATGTGAACGTGGCTGCGTCCCACCAAAAGAATCGTTCGGCGTTCGCTGAACTGTTGCAATCTGTGTGCAGTTACAAACTGCGGCATCAAAGAGATCTGATGCAAATTACAGCAGCTGCTCACGAGTTGTGTCATTCAAAACCATGTTGTTAAACAATGCTTGTGTTTATTGCTATAAAAGTATCATTTTGTCGTTTAAAACCAAACGACATTCTTAGTTTTTAATTTAAGAATGAAAGTGTATAAGTATTGAGATCTTAGTTGCTATCTATCTACTCTGTCTGTCATTCTTTTCCATGTTGTTAAACTACACTATACTTTTATATAAAAGTGGGAATGACTAAAAAGTATAGCACAAGTATATTGACAGCTTCATTTCCATGTATTTATAACATTTTAAATCTATTTATAATTATCTCCCTATGGTGTTTTCTTTGAAAAAGTATTGTATTGTTTTGACTCGCTTTTCAAAGCATGACCAGGCCTGTCACATAAAATAAATCAATCTTATAATGGCTAATTACTACAAGTTTATTGGCTGACTAATGGGAGCAGTGGTTTTGCTCTTGCGACGGGACACTAGTCCAAGTGTTCGTCAAATGGGAATGCGCGTGCCCGTCGGGCTCGTGGAGCACTCTGCTTTCTTTCCCTCCCCTGTTTCGGGTCTGGAGAGATGGGCAGGCCCGTGAGTAGGCAATGCACAAACTAGTCAAAACTCATTCAGTCTCTCACCCCCCTGCCTGCGGACTGAAACAGAGTTTCATCGTCGTCTGCTTTTATAGTTCTTTCTTTAAGCGCCGGGGCTTTAGTTTAAAAACAGTGCAGTGACACCTTTTGCCTCTGGGAAGAAAAGAGGGGGGAGAGTTTGGGTTTGAAAAGGTTTCCAAATTTCCTCCGCAAACGGCAGGAGAGGATTAAACGCTGGAGGAAGGAAAGAAAGAAAAGTTTGTGTTGTGTTCTGTTGTGTTGCAGGACAGGGCTGAGTGCATCAGATGCATTAGATGAACTGACTGATTCCAGGCTCCTTTGTCTACTACTAATTTCTCTAATAAGGAGGAAAAGCCTTTGGTCACTCCAGTCGCCTGTTGCGCACTGCGAGCGGGACGCGTGCCTTGAGTTTGCGCCCTTGTCAAACGATCAAACGTCCAATTGACACCTGTTGCATCGAGACGCATCTCGGTAAGCGCTTCGAACATTTTAAAGTTTAAATCGAGTGATTTTCGCCGAACCTTTTCGGAATGGGCAGCGCCGGACTGTTTGTGGAGTACGTTCTTTAGTTCTTAAGCGCACGAAAGAGAAAAACACGGAAAACTCAGGTGGCGAGTTAAGTTTATCGGAGGTGGAATTGTTGCATATCTTCTGAAGTAACTCCTACTCTGTGTGAGGTTCAAAAGAGTCTAAGAACATCCCGTAGAGCAGAACACCAGGTTCAAGTCTCAGGACTCCAGTTGTGGGACTTTAGAGGAACTTTGGAGACGTGCGCTGAACGGATAGATCGTGTGAGATCGGCAAACAAGTAAGAAGTGCAGTTATTCTATCATATCTAAACGTTTGGAAAGCACGTTTGTTGATGAAGCCTTGCGCTTTTGCGCTCTGGTCAATGTCGGCACACACCTTCACAACGCGGAGGAAAACTTTGTTCTTCACCGAGAAACGTGCAGACTTCCAAGAGAGGAAAACTTTTTTCCAAATTATACTTTTGAATGCGTAACATTCATACTTTCATATGTAGAACATGTATAACCAGTTAATCGTATAGTTTTTTGTAAGGCTTGGTTAAATTACTTTTCGAATAGTCAAGATTATATCGAGATACTAAAACGATTTTACCGGCCTTTAGTCTCAGAGCCGAGAGATGTGGGACACATCTTCTGAATTTAGGACGATATAGTTTAATGTATTCTATTCGTGCATGCAGGGTTTGCCTCGAAAATACGTGTAATTGGTCAAAGCTAAAATATGTTTGACAGTTTGTGAGTTTAGTGCGCTTCTTTAACGTGTAAAGCCGACTGCAGTTTGAAAATATTTTTCGTGCATTAAAATGCGCCTCCTATATATTTCTTTTTCCACGTCTTCTTTACGGCAGCACGTAGCCTATATAGGTTTCTCTGACATTTCTTTCCACGTATTTTTTTTGCTGTGAAAGTTTGGATATAGGTCAACAACTCGAGAAAGTTGCGCTGCGTGTGTGTCCTGAACATTTGCAAATGTGTCTCTTCATCTCTAAAGTTTCTATTCCGTTACTTTTATGTGCATTTCCATTGCTAACTTTTTAATGCTTCTACTTTGTTTAAATGTTGATGTAATTAAACTTTATTAAAATGAAATACTTTTCATAATATTCTGCGTTTCTCAGTTTTAATGCAGTGCTTTGAGTGCTCATGCATATGTACACAAATTGTTTAGTACCTCTGTTTTGTTTGATTATTATATTTCTTGCTTTATTGCTTCTCAGCACAGTTTGGATTTGTGTGTGTGTTTGTGTAATGTAAAGCTGCCTTTTCCGTGCCTCCGGAACGATAAGACATGAAATTTTTGTCTGCCCATGACTCTGCCAAAATAGTTTCTAACCACAAAAATATAAACAGGTGTCGTTTTAACCCAACACGTGAAGATTTAGATGCCGACGAGCTTTTATCAACTGTGGAACAGACAGTGGGAAGCAATATCTTGTGTTGTGTGTATAAACGCTGGCTGGGGTTTTATTTCATGTGTCGCCTGTTCATGTTTTGTGTTTAACTTGACTATATCTGTGTATGCTAAGTTAAGATATTATGCATCTGTTTGTGTTTTACGTGACCCTTTCTGGCTTCAAGCGACTGTATACGTTCAGGTTTAATTGATATGCCGGTTGTGTAAAATGTATAAACCAAATATAAATCTCTCCGCTCCTCTGGTCATTCTCAAAGTAGTCTGTCCGTGAGATGTAATGTACAGACGTGTGCACGTATATGCGTAACACAATGTCTTCTTTCTTGCTAACTCCTGCTTTCAGGCCTATTGAGTTTTCATCTGAGGTTAAGAGGGTCCACGGGAACCTGCGCTTTTGACCCCGGTGTTCAATTGTCTTCCTGATGAAATCATAACGCCCCCCTCCTTTTAAACAGGGCGATCCGGGTATTCCGAGAGCAGCCCTGATCTTCGGCTCGTCTTTCTGCAGACGGGCCTCCATGTTGCATCTGCGTACGGATTTGATCGTTCCCATTTGTTCTGCGTTCACGTGACGCTTTCGAACATTTGTAGGCACAGTTGAAGATGAGCTTTGCATGGGGCTGTAAATATCCTAGAGGAAGCGTTTTTGAGGATTTTGTCCATTGTTAATTTGTTTAGAAAGAGTATGGCTATATGTTTACAGCCGTTTCCTTTGATCACGCCAGAGGAATCATGGAAACGCACGCCAAAAGCCCTCTTTTTTCTGGAAGGGAACAGGGTCAGATCACGGATCAAGATCACGGATCAAGAACTGGCTGTTGAGCTTTCAGATGTTTTCAGCCCAGTTCATGCCTCAAACCAGGGTTTTCCCCTCTCGCGTCTCTCTTTAATACGTCTCTATCTGTTTTTCTCCGCTATCTGGAATGTGACGGGGTGGGGGGGACAGTTGATTAAGACGTTGATTCATTTAATGAAATGTTTCGGTTCTGGGTTGGAATGAGAAGCTGCAGACACCAGTCATGTTTTTGTGGCCAAGGCTCTGGGAAAACTCTCAAAAGCTGATTCGGAGAGATAAAACCGTCAACAGCCCACCTGCACAAGCCAACCTTCCTCTCTTGCCCGAGCACGCGCTTCACACACACACACACATATACATCCCCCATCATCCACACCACACACACTTCGTTTCTCTCTTTGTCATCCTGATGGTAGTCGTACACGCAAATCTGAATACATCCTTTCACATTGCCCTCACAATGCAACGGGTTTCCCCAACACCATCAAATATAGGAATCAAAAACCATCCTGTATCTGTTTTTGCTGTGTGGTTGTTCTTTGTTTTTTCAGATCACTGTGAAGCACATGCCACCTCTTTCTCTCTCTTTCTGACAAGGCCTGAAAGTCCTTTGTTGGCTTTTGGGCTCTGCTTGTACACACTTTGTCTTTTGGTGACTGATAGGGGTGTAGTGGTGCCCGTTGCCTGACCTGACCCAGAGAGTTTTGGCCAGCTATTTCTTTTGGTCTGATTTTTACATGTATTTTTTGTCATTTCAAAAAGAATGGCTTAAATGCAGGTAAATAGGAATAGTAATATAAATTACTTTTTCTTCTGGGAAACACGAGATCAATTATTTTGAGAAATGTCTCAGTGATTTTGGGTCCGTAAAATGGAAATCAATGGGGGCCGATGTTGTTTGGTTATCATTATTCTTCAAAATGTCTTCTTTTGTGTTCTGCAGGGAAAAAAGAGTCATACAGGTGTGAAAAAACATGAGGATTTTCATTTTTGGGTGAACTAACCCTTTAAGGTCTATTGCAGCAAAAATAATGTTGACTTTGTTTTGACTCAATTGACTCTTAACAAAAACAAACAACAAAACTGTGATAGAAAATGACTTACAATGGTAATCAATGAGCTAAGCACTGTATAGATCAATCTTTTTTTTCTTTATTTAATTAAAATATTGTGCTTATAATTGCTGTCCACATACTAATGGAGTCTACAGAGTGATGAATCATTTTCAGAGTCGGACGTCACATATCAATGTAAGTGAATATTTTGCTCTTTCAGTATTATAACAATATGTAAAGAAGTTAATAATGCACCCGCTAGGAAATTATTTAAAAATCACAAACAAATGTTGCTTACTCATTGCACTTATTTTCCAAGCGCTGGAGCTCCAGATTGCAGATGTTTCTAGCTAGTAATCAGAGGGACGGCGCGACTTGTTCGGTTTCTCAAAAGAAGCTCCAACACCTGGTGTGCGCTCTCTAAAATAGGCCACTATTTCAACACAGCCGTCAGATTGGGAGGCTACGTCCATTGATTAAAGGTCCAGCATGTGAAGTGTTGTGAAATGTCTGGCCTCCTGCCATTCTCTCGTTGAAGGGCACAGCATATCGACAGCGTATCTGAGTGACAACAGCGTGTCTGTAGCTTCATCACCTGGGCTGTGCGTTTTGACATGCGTCAGCGTCTGTCAGTCACACGCACACTCGCATATTGGCGTCCTGTCCACACGCAAAGACGGCGATCGGCAAACGCGTCGGGCGCATCTCAAACAAATCGAGAGGAATGCTAAAATTAGACCATAAACAGATGTGTTGATGTGAAGCGCGGTCCATTCAATGGCGAGGACCAGCTGTCTGATGCGGTGTTGTCATTTTCCCTTTATTTCCTTTCATTTTAAAGTCATTTAGCCTCAAAACATAACTGTTAACGGAGACTGTTATAAACGGTTCATTGGACGCGCACGTCTGACCCCGAGTTAACTTCCGGTCTGATTTTGTTGATCGGTCTAGCTAGTGGCTAATAATAAAACTATTTAATTTCATTCATATTAATATTAATTTGTATTCATATTTTATTTAATAACAATTGTATTAAATAAACAATTTATTCAATGGGTCGTGTAACCCAAAATAATACTGGCTAGACATACTTTTAACTTGCTTGCTAATGTAATTTACTTGTTATTTCTTTTGTTTGTTTCCAGAAATAATCTACAGGGACACTTATTATTTGCGGATGTCTACCTGAAGTTAAGTTTGGCCCACAAAAGCACGCATGCGCACTAACGCTTGTGTATGTCGTTGCTTTGAAACCGTCTATAGCTATGCAATTCTCTCACACAGCACCATTAAAAATGTGATGCAAGTACATGTTGGATTTTGAGTGTTGCCACTAGGGCGGCAGTATTGGACACTAGCAGGTTCTCAGCTATCTACCTGAATTTCAATCTTTATTAAGAAGTTAATAAGTTGCAGCGTGGCGGCAAAGCGCTTACGTCTGGCATCAGATTTTCAGCCGTACAGTTTCATGCCCACATTTCACGAATAGTGAAAGTTTTCTCCCGTGAAAACAGTGGCGGTGAACGTTCCGGTAGAATAACACATACATTCTGTCACTCTCGGCGCCGTGATGTATTGTCAGTGCAGCATGGCGTCGACCCAGTGTAAACACAGCTGTATGTGACTTCTCCTGCCAGCTGTTAATTTGCAAATGTGTGTTTGTGTTCACCTCCGGGTGTGAGGAGAAGATTCCCCATCGGCTCTTTAGCAGAATTAAGGGTTATTCCCCTACATTAATCAGTTGTGCCACAGGCTCTGTGCTTATGTGTCTAAGATTTAGAGGGCTTTTCAGGAGAGAGGAGAGATTTTGAAGATATAGCCTGTTATTGCGGGTATTAGTGTGTGTGTGTGTGTGTGTGTGTGTGTGTGTGTGCGTGCGTGCGTGCGTGTGTGTGTGCTTGAAACCCCTTGCTGTGAAGTCCTGCTTAAGATTTGAAGCCTTGTACTTGATAAAAGACAAGTATGTGAATCTCTCCCCCTTGCTGTTCGATAATGATGTGCAAAATTGGGTGTCTTGATGGTAAGTCGTGTGAGTGTGGCCCGGGCAGCAGGACAGGTTTGAAGCTCAGCGGGGTTTCTGAGAGCTGTTGACGGCCAGAGGGATAGATGATGTCCATCGTTCTGCTGGTTTTAAGCCCTAAATGAATTTGGAGCCAAACTTATGTTAGCAGAATCTTAAGCGTGTGTGTGTGTGTGTGTGTGTGTGTGTGTGTGTGTGTGTGTGTTCATATATATCAACACCACACTTAGCGGGGATAGGCAATTATCGATCATGAAAACACGATTCTTGTCTACACTAGTTTTGTGTTTGGTGTTCTAGCCCACAGACAGAAATAATTCCATTCTATAGGTACGCTCATAAGACCTGCAGTGCACAGTTTTCATTGGCTGGGTTTCAGCCAATCGCCTGCGAGCTTTATTTTATTAAAGCTGTTCTGTTGCAACACTTCATTGTGTAAGGCACTAAACGACACTCAACTTTTTTTATTGTGGTTTAGTGGAAAATTGAAAAACAAAGAGTTGGAGGTGTGAATACATAAAAAAAGAATAACACATTACAACAGGGTTCAATTCATTAACATTAGTGATACCTTTTTTTGAATAGGTGAATGATTATATTGTCCATTGTTAATTCATGTTTGTTTAAAACACATTAAAGGGTTAGTTCACTCAAAATTCTGTCATCATTTACTCAAACCTGTATGACTTTCTTTCTTCTGCAGAACACAAAAGAAGATATTTTAAAGAATATGTTGGTAACCGAACTATGGCGGTACTCATTCACTTGCATTGGTTTTGTGTCCATACAATAAAAGTCAATGGGTACCGCCATTGTTCATTTTTGGGTGAACTAGTCCTTTGACTGGTGTTAATTTATACTTGAAATTAGAAACATACGTTAATGTGGAATGCACATATTATTCTGTTTCATATACATGTGGGGTTTATATATCTAAACTAAAAGACAGCAGGTTGGCTCTTCTTCAGTGTTGGGCAATTAAATGACTTATTATTAATTACTTTCTTTATCCTACATCAACCTTGATAAGTTAAGTGATTCAAGAATAGACATGAAACGGCTCTTTGAATTCATTCAAATACATAATATAAAACTAAGTAGTACTATTAACTGACCAAAGCATTACAAATGTGAGTAATATACATTAAAGCAAGGATTTTAAAGTTAGATTTTGAATTTTGTTATCAACTCCACTATTACACACACATATATATTACACAAAGTATTTAGTTTAATTACATCAGAAGTAACTGTAATTAAATGACAGAAAAAACAAGAGTAGTCCCTTACTTTACTTTTTCAATGGAAAAGTAATTCAATTACAGTAACTAATTACTTAGTAACTAGTTACACCCAACACTGCTCTTCTTGCACTATATGAGCATTTCTGCAACACCAGACTTGACCTCAGGCAGTTTCATCAAAAACTTTTGTTTCAGTGAATACCGTACAGAGAGCCTTCAGATGTGTATGTACTTATGCTGTATATCGTATGCATTTGTGGCACTATCTTTTTTGTAAATGTGAATATGACAGAGGAAGCACTAAAGAGACAGCAAGGAATTCGTCTGAGAACCGACCATTCTCTTGCACATTTGGACGCGTTGAGGCTTTAGCGGGTGAGCTATAAGGAGATTGCGAGGCCACTAGCAGAACGCTGGTAATAGACTGCTATAATAGCTGCGTAAATCCTGCTTGAGCCTGCAAACACACACACACTCACATATGGCCGCGCTTTCTCTAAAACACTCTCATTTTCTCCCCTCACATGTTTTCTTGTTCTCGCAGCAATTGCAACACAATTTCCCCACAGTTTAGTTTCACACACACACACTCGCTAGACGAGAAAGTGACCCCGCTGCCCCGGTCCTCACAGCGCCTTTAATTGGTGCAATTAAAAGCTCTGAAATCTGGGAGATAATTGGCCGGGCCCACTTGAGCAAACAGGACTTCAATGGAGTCATTTAACGGTGCGATAGGTGCGGATCTGGGGAGCCCTGGGAAGAGAGCTGAGGGCGAGAGTGAGGGAAATGGGTGTTTGGGTTAAAAGAGGGGTTCTCTTAAACAAGATTTTGGGGGGCAATTGGCGGTAGCGTGAGTAATCTGCCGCTCTGACCTGGTAACACCGAAACACAATGCCTGTGTTATGGTTCCAGATGAGCAAGTTGCTGTGTTTTTTGTATAGAAAATAGATATTTGATAGTTAAATTGAATATAAATGTTAAGATGTAATCTAGTCTAACTATAGCGTATGGGTTGTTGAAGTCAGTTGTGCTGCTTTTGTAAATAATTTGACATTTTGCTTGTTCAATTATACACTTTGGCAAAGGCTTCCATATACTTTTTTTCAGTTCTCCTCATTTTTATTACAAAATGAACAGTTCTTCTGTTTTAAAAGAAACTGAAAAAATATTTTTTTTGCTTCAACTGCAGTTAAGTAATTATAACTAAAAAAATATAGCCAACTAATACAATAAAACACAAAAAAAACATGATAACATAATAAAAAACATGTTTTTTTATCAGGTGAGTTATCTGTTTGTGCAAATTAACTCTTCAATTATAGTTTCTCATTAATGTGAAACATGATGTGAAACACAAAATTTAGCAAATGGCATCATGATGGCTTTAGGCACGTACTGTTTTAACCGTAAACGCTTGTCGTGACGGGTTCGTTCACGAATATTGCTGCCTTTTTCATTTTTTCTTTTATCCACGGCTTTATATGACAGTCCGCTTGTTTAAACGTGACGTAATGTTGGCTCACCCGAAAAAGCCCTTTCTGTTCTTCAATATGGGTAATCCGAGTGTAAATAAATGTTGAAACAAACGCTTCTCAGACAACACGTGCAAAAGAAGATCCTGTGGATTTGAATGCTGAAATTCAAAGTACAGACACTGATAATGACGTCCATGGCTTGATAATGACAGTGCGCTTGTTTAAACGTGACGTAATATTGGCACACCCGAAAAGCCCATTGTGTTCTTCAACGTGGGTAATCCGAGTGTACATAAAGACTGGATAAAAGGTTTCTCAGACAACACGTGCAATAGAGGAACCTGCGGTTTTGTGTGAGATCAGACACTGAATGGACTACATAATGGGAAAAGAGACCTGCGTGTGTCCGAGTCGTGGTGGGCTCTGAGGAGGCGGCAGGATGTTCAGAGAGCTTTTGTTCGGCGTTTAGCGGGGGATCCGTTTAAGACTGAGGTTTCCCACTCGGCTGCCGCAACATTATGGCTTTTATTAGAGTCCCCTCACACGCTCGCAGCCAGATTCACACACAGTTCCCATGTGAAGCTTTTGTGGAATAAACCCCAAATGTGCCTGTCAGTTCCCTTTTTGCTTGTCTGTAACCTGCTGACGGGAGGTTTATCGCATGCTTGTACAATCTCTTTCTTTCCTAAAGGAAAAGTTCAGACAAAATAGTGAGAACACAAATTGAGAATGTCGACACTGCTGTTTTGCATGTGTCCTTCATCTTTATATACATTGCAATTTTACGCTGGACAGACGGGGGTCCCGTTAATCCAGAGACTGGCGTGTTTAGCATTTGGGAGCGATTGTAATGTTTTGCATCAACACTTGCATCTCTCCCCCTCTCTTATTTTAACCACCTCTCTCCCAGCACCCGTTCCTCTCTCTCAGAGTTGCATGGTGAAAAGATGGAATCTAACCCTGCCATTAATGAGGATTAACGGGGCAGGGAATGTTTGTCAGAGAGCCAAGCAGATCAAAGATGCTGCTCAGCGGACCGTGAACCTCTCCGAAACCCGTGATATCAAGAGTCTGCGGATCAAAACAAACAACCGTCGGCAACACCCAATACAGCGAGCCGGGTGTTGAAGCGCATCTTTACCATCTGACCCCGAATGACATGGCGGGGGCCGCTCTGCTCGTCCCGGGTCGGCCGGCTGTGTTGATCCATTGTAAATCACGCCTCTTTCAGCCAGCCAACCCAAACACGGCCTCTATGAATGGGACTCGCTGGACTGCCGGTGTGGTCCTCCATTTATTTGCCTCCACGTCCACCGAGGCTTTTTTAAAAACCCATTTAGAGCAGGCAGAGGCCTGGAAACAAGGCTTTAAGCAAACACGCGGAAGTGATGCGGCACAGGAGACGCAACAGGTGCTTGTGTTGTGCGTCTGCACGTGTGTGCGTGTGTGTGTGTGTGTGTGTGTGTGTGTGTGTGTGTGTGTGTGTGTGTGTGTGTGTGTGTGTGTGTGTGTGCGTGTGCGTGTGCGTGCGCGTGTGTGTGTGTGTGTGCGTGTGCGCAGCCGATTGTCGGAGCATGTTGGTCTGGAACAACATCGAGTTAAACTTCCCTCGGTAGTGTTCTGCATTCCAGCTTTAATTATAGCGCTTGTTGTTATTACCTGGCGAGGAGACGGATGTTTAGATAGATGGTGAAGAAGAAGAAAATGAAGAAAGAAACTCCATAGGGCCGGCTGGTGTTCAAATATTCTGCTGTACCGTTTATAATGCGGTGGATATATTTGTGTAGCTATTTGTGAGCAGAACTGCTTTAGGATATTTACACAGAAGTGCACCAAAGAAACGCGGCGTAATGCGGAAATACGAAGCAGGATGTGTCGCAAACAAGTCAAGACAAGGAAGAACTTGTTATTAAAGGCTGCAATGTGAAACGTTGCAACTTGCATCAATAATATAGCATTCAATTGTGTGAATGATGTGCGGTTACAGGTGTGTGTGTGTGTGTGTGTGTGTGTTCATGTTTGTATATCCCGGTGGGGACCTAAACCTGAATACACACCAACACATGGGGACTCGTGTCACCGTGGGGACCAAAATTGAGGTCCTCATGGGCACAAAAGCTTATAAATTGTACAGAACAATATTTTTTTTAAATCTAAAAATGCAAAAAGTGTTCTATGATCTTTAGGTTTAGGGGTTGGGTTAGGGATAGGGGATAGAATATACAGTTTGTACAGTATACAACTCATTACGCCTATGGACTGTCAACACAGAGATAGTAAACCAGACATGTGTGTGTGTGTGCGTGTGTTGGCTATTGTTCAGTCCAAACCATGTGTTTCATATTATTAGCTGAACTATCTCAGTCTTTTGTTTGTAACTCTGGCTTTTTGCGCTGATGCCAGACTTTATTCCTTTGTCGTCAATAATTAATTACATAATCCATCACACACCAAATCAAAGAAGTCAAATTTGATTAAGTAATTTCTATTTGTTATAGTCCAGTGAACTGAATATCACAAACGGGGGAATTGCAGCGTAGGTGTTTGAAGTAAAACGGAAACAAATCTTTGTTGAATAATCGTTTTGTACTAATCATGATCATAAGCTTTTGGTCACATCCTCCACAGGTATAGACACAGTAACCGAGTTAAAAAAAGGGCGTAAAAAGTGTAGAAAGAGTTTTATTAAGGATGGACTCAGTCAGTCACAGAAATGGAGAACATTGAACAGATAGATGGGTAGAGAGTTTGAAACAGTTGGTGTGGGCAGACATCCGGGTGTATAGATAGATGGAAAGAGCTGTGATGTGAGGGGTGATGCCTGTGCTGGGAGCTCAACTACTGTAAGTGCCCTGGAGGTTTTTCTAGCTGTGTGATGGCTTTCTGTCTCTCTCAACAGCATGATGTTACGTCTGTTATCAAACTTTGATCAAATCCAGAATTCTTATTGAATTCCCTTTTGATAAGGCCTTGGATGACCTTCTACATTTGAGCTGATATGGTGCAGTTATGGTGCTTTGTGTGCAGTATGTGAAGGTGAATTGTTTTTTTCTTTGTGGTGTCATTATGATTCTTAATATTGTTTCTTGTTGACTGTATTACTTTAGAGGAGCAATTGTGATAATTGTGGAAGAGTATTAATTAATTGTTAAAATTTGAATTCTCTCTCTCTCTCTCTCTCTATATACACTCACCTAAAGGATTATTAGGAACACCATACTAATACGGTGTTTGACCCCCTTTCGCCTTCAGAACTGCCTTAATTCTACGTGGCATTGATTCAACAAGGTGCTGAAAGCATTCTTTAGAAATGTTGGCCCATATTGATAGGATAGCATCTTGCAGTTGATGGAGATTTGTGGGATGCACATCCAGGGCACGAAGCTCCCGTTCCACCACATCCCAAAGATGTTCTATCGGGTTGAGATCTGGTGACTGTGGGGGCCATTCTAGTACAGTGAACTCATTGTCATGTTCAAGAAACCAATTTGAAATGATTCGAGCTTTGTGACATGGTGCATTATCCTGCTGGAAGTAGCCATTAGAGGATGGGTACATGGTGGTCATAAAGGGATGGACATGGTCAGAAACAATGCTCAGGTAGGCCGTGGCATTTAAACGATGCCCAATTGGCACTAAGGGGCCTAAAGTGTGCCAAGAAAACATCCCCCACACCATTACACCACCACCACCAGCCTGCACAGTGGTAACAAGGCATGATGGATCCATGTTCTCATTCTGTTTACGCCAAATTCTGACTCTACCATTTGAATGTCTCAACAGAAATCGAGACTCATCAGACCAGGCAACATTTTTCCAGTCTTCAACTGTCCAATTTTGGTGAGCTCGTGCAAATTGTAGCCTCTTTTTCCTATTTGTAGTGGAGATGAGTGGTACCCGGTGGGGTCTTCTGCTGTTGTAGCCCATCTGCCTCAAGGTTGTGCGTGTTGTGGCTTCACAAATGCTTTGCTGCATACCTCGGTTGTAACGAGTGGTTATTTCAGTCAAAGTTGCTCTTCTATCAGCTTGAATCAGTCGGCCCATTCTCCTCTGACCTCTAGCATCAACAAGGCATTTTCGCCCACAGGACTGCCGCATACTGGATGTTTTTCCCTTTTCACACCATTCTTTGTAAACCCTAGAAATGGTTGTGCGTGAAAATCCCAGTAACTGAGCAGATTGTGAAATACTCAGACCGGCCCGTCTGGCACCAACAACCATGCCACGCTCAAAATTGCTTAAATCACCTTTCTTTCCCATTCTGACATTCAGTTTGGAGTTCAGGAGATTGTCTTGACCAGGACCACACCCCTAAATGCATTGAAGCAACTGCCATGTGATTGGTTGATTAGATAATTGCATTAATGAGAAATTGAACAGGTGTTCCTAATAATCCTTTAGGTGAGTGTATATATATATATCGTTCAGGTTTATGTACACTGGTCCTCTTGTTCAGCAGTTCTGTGTGTGTGTGAGAGAGAGAGAAATGTCAAGTCACCACAATGTCAATAGAAAAATCACATGTCATATATCACTCTAATAGGGATCCATTACTCCAAGACGCGTGTGTCCATTTCTGTATTTACCTCACCCGGTTTGTTTTCTATTTTGATACTTTGAAAACTGAATATGCTTTGGCAATATTGTAAATGCTGTCAATCGTGCCTATAAAGATTTGTTGACCGTGTCTGTGACTGAGAAACTTACCCTAGCTAACATTTGCCAACTGTATATTTGACATGGCGCTTTCTATCCCAGTATGCGTGTTTGTGGAAACTCTTACAGCCCGATCCAAGCACTTTACAAATGCACGGGAATGCAAGAGAGAAAGACAAGTGAATGATGGAGTCAGAAGACAGACAGACAGGAGTCATATCTGATGGGAAATATCGCCCCTCTATGGCAGCTTCTTGTCACTGCACCCCCTCCTGTGAGAAAATTGACACAGAATGAATCTTTGAAAGCTAGAGAACCAGCGCAGACCAAATGTGTAATGTAACAGCACTTAGCCATGGCTGTCCTTTATTCCCTTTTGCCCAGTCTGAGACAAGATGCCAGACAAAAGATGGAATTAAATGAAGACGAAAAGCAGTATTGATCCGGGGGGGGTCTCTATCACGGTGACCCGTAGATCTTTGTGGGCGTGCTCTGTGTCATTGAATATTGAGGGATGGATGCACAATGTAAATGACTGGAGGACATGAAAGCTCTTTTATTGATCCGGAGCGTGAAGTACTTGACACACACAGAGACGTCTGTTACCACACAGCCTTTTTATAATTTCATCCCAAGCCATGTGAATTTTAGCAAAGGCTTTGCTTTATTTATTTCATTGCTTAAGTTTGTTTAGAAATAACATTTTTACCCTTCATATTAGGCTGTTTGTTAATTATCACAAAAAGTCCAAGCTATGTCTTGCTGTAATAACATGGCTGTTTGAGGTTTGATCTCTTTGTTTGGGAACTCTCTCTTTGTTCATTTTGGTAATGCTAGTGCCACAGACATTGCACACTTTAACATACAGATGTGTTGTGTGTTAGCTTGTGTAAGTAAAATAATATGTTTTGTGCCGTTTGACACAGACAGATATGCTTGTATGTGTCAGTATTAATAATCGTTTCATTTTATTTTTCCTCCCATTCGTGGGTTTAGACTTTTCCAATTTATCGCTTACTATCATCTGTTTTATTCTCTCTCCCCCCATCAGTCATTTAGCCAGAGGAGTGTTTCACAAACCTCACAGCCTTCAGTGTGACGCCAATTTAGGGGGGATTTTAATGTAATTGATCTTGTGATTTCTCGGGAGGCAGGGCCTTGAATTATGACCGTTTTAGCTGTCAATGAAGATGCCTTGAGGCAGATGAATTTCTTTGTCGTTGTGTTTCTGGACAATGGTTTATACTGTTCCTTTAGCTGCAGACAGAGGGCGCTGTCTCCTTTACACAAAGGTCTCCTTACAAAGATGCCTGAAGAGAAAAGAAAGACAGCAGGAGCCGAAGGAATGTAGAGAGAGAAACACACAGACAGACAGAGAGAGACAGAGAGAGAGAGAGAGAGAGAGAGATGTCATGAGACCTTTTCTGATTAAAGCAAGCAGAGAGAGGGAGAAAGAGAGAGATGAGAGGATGGAGAGAACACAAGAGATTATGTGGCGGAGACGGTATTATAATGAACAGACCACAAATAAGTCTCATTCCTTTTAAGTGGGTCCGTACAAAATAAAACCATGATTTATTTTAAACAATACCAACTCAATTCACTAACAAATATTACAAAATATGTTTATTATGCTCTCCAGGCTGTCTGTATGACTGGCTAAAATGATGCAAGCCCAAGCTAACACTTCTGTTAATTGGTCAAGCAGGCTCTGTTTTCCACCAGTGCTGATCATCTTAAACAACCAAATACTGATATATCAGACTATCATTCCCCCCTCTCTCTTCCTCTCCTTTTCTCTTTCCTGCTGTAATTTATAGAGGCAGATAGTGTCTGCGGTGCCCACCAAAGCCAAGTTGGCATGTGCATGGGAATTTTTGCCGTTTAGTTAATGGTACATATCATATCTGGATTTCACACCAGCGCTCCCCGGGGACTCTTGTGCTGGCTGCAATTATACTGACAGTGGGCAGGCAGGCAGAACCTCCAGGAGAGGCTCTGAGGACCACTAATCAGCCCTGAGAGCTCGCTGCGGGGTGAAGGGGGGTCAGACCTGACGGGGGACGGATAGAGAGCTCGGCTTAAACTGACTCGGGACGTCTTGACAGGGGACTAACTTAAAGTGATACTTCACCTAAAAATGAAAATTCTGTCATCGTTTACTCACCTTCGAGTTATTCCAAATGTGTATACATGTCTTTGTTCTAATGAACACAGAGAAAGATATTTGGAAGAATGCTTGTAACCAAAGAGATCTCAATACTCATTGACTCCCAGAGTAGGAAAAGAACTCAAAAGAAGACATTTTGAAGAATGTAGGACAGCAAACCGTTCTGGGGCACTTTTGACTAACATTGTATTTTTCCTACTCTGGGAGTCAATGGGCATTGAGATCTGTCTGGTTATAAGCATTCTTCCAAATATCTTTCTCTGTGTTCATCAGAATAAAGACATTTATACACATTTGGAACAACTCAGAGGTGAGTAAACGATGACAGAATTTTCATTTTTGGGTGAAGTGTCCCTTTAAGGATCTTGAGCTTCTTTTCCTTGAAGTTCTTGTTTGTCAGCTATGATCCAATATTGATTAAATTAGACATGAGTTTAATTAA